>NC_048896.1:89096053-89181452 GCF_011077185.1 Oxyura jamaicensis | reverse complement strand
CCCCCCCCCCCCCCCCCCCCCCCTCCGGCAAAGTTGAGCTGGAAACTCCTCCCCGGCCCCGCTCCGGCAGCTCCCCGGGGCTGCTCCGAGGCCAGCCGGGGAGGCCGGGGCTCACAAGGTGATGCTGGGCTCCGAGCCTCCGCTCTGCTGCTCCTTCTTCCTTCTCATCATCCTCACCGGGCTGCCCAGGCGCTCCCGCTGCCCCCCCCTTCTCCCTCCCTCCTCCTCCTGCATACACACGGAGGCAAGGCTGGCTCTTATTTATGCATTCATATTTAGCACCGGCTCGTAATTGGCTACAAATTAATCCCTCGCCCGTAATAGTCTGCAATCTTCATCACTGGGAGAGAGAGAGGCACGGTGAAAGTGTGCGCCGGGGGGGGGGGGAAGGGGGGCAGAGGGAGAGAGCGAATGAAGGATGGTGCTGGCCGTGATATACTTCGCTGTCAGCTCTGTTTCAGCACACCTCCACTCATCTGGAAAGCATCTAAATAGCCTTATTTGGCGAAGTGGGAGGAGATGACGCTTTCTTTTAAATAATTGCGGGATCAATATCAAGAAGATATTATAGGGACGAAATGAGAACTTAGGGGCTTCCAGCCCTGGCAGGGAAGTTAGGTGATCAAAGGGGATTGTGTGTGCGTGGGGGGTGGGGAGGATCCGAGGTGCCAGCCCCCAGCACCTGTTTCCCTTCCCTGCTGCTTTTATTAAATTAGAACAAAAGGGGAAAATTATGGTTTAGTGGCTGGAGCAGGGCTTGTGTTCGTGGACACGCACCCTCACACGCTCCTCTCTCTCTCCTTTAGCTAATTAATTAAAATTAAACATCAAATGTAAGTGTCAGGAAACCGCGGGGAGAAAATTAATACGTTAAAACGGCGCAAGGCAAAGCAAGGCGATCGATAAATTCCGAGTAACCGGCAGAAAAGGTGTGTTCCCTCCCTGCAGGAGGAAAGCCACAGCCAGAGCTAACTTCCACTTCCAGAAAACAAAAAGAAAATCCCTCTCTTATTAAAAGTGGGTTTAATTGCGGAAAATGAAGCAATGGGAATACGAATTAGCTGCGAATTGCAAAAGGCGAATTTCTTCTCCTACCTAATTTCCTTCCCCTGCGTGTTGTAGCCGGGTGTGCTTCGATCATATCAATTTCATTCTTGTTTTGGACGCTCCACTCGCTACTCAGTGTGAATTAGCTGCCAGGAAAAGGAGAAAAAAAAAGGGGGGTGGGGGGGGAAAGAGGGGGGGATGTTAAGGAAAATAGAGAAAGCATAAAAGGAAAATTAGATTTTTTTTTGTCTTTGAGGCTGGTGACACATACAAGGACAGGTCCTTTGCAATTACCGCGGGCAATGATCCTTTAGAAAGCAGAAATTAAAAGTTGGGAGAAATAATGGGTAAAACAATCAGCTTGTAATTTTGGTAGGGCTTGGACATGATTAGTCCATCAGCGGGCTGGGCCCAGGGGAGTCCCGCTGAGCGGGAGCCCACAACAGCCCCCGCTCATATATTATACAACAGCCCTTAGATTTTAATCAGGCACCACAACAGTGTCCTTTCCCTTTTATGACTTTATTATGCTTTATCTTTAAATTATAAATCACCTCCTGGCTTGAAATGGTATGTATAATCTCTGATCATGTGTAGGTAATTACCTCTCCCCCTTTTCCTGACCTTACCGGCGGGGCTGCCGCGAACATCCAGCCAGAGCCAAGTTTTAATCTGCGTGTCCACACGTCTGCCGGTTTGTTTGTGGGCTCCTTTGGTGGTTTGTTTGTTTGCAGCTCCTCTTTCTCTCCTCCTCCTCCGGCCGTATCTCCCACCGGCTCTTTTGTTTCGGACAATTTTTCCTTCCAGTGCTTCTGCCCGCGGATCTGGGATATTATTTATGAAAAGGAGACGGTGGGTTAGGTAGATGCCAAGGACTTGTCTTGATCAGATTTGCTGCCGAAGTCAATGCATTTGTACTTTGTTTGTTTGTTTGTTTGTTTAATTATTAGTATTATTATTATTTTGGAGGGTGGGGAGCGGTAGGGATATTTCTTATCTCTGGGGTCAGAAGACCTCAGCAGATTTTTATCCTAATTGCCATTAAACCTTTCCTCCCGGTGGCCCGGGCAGGGACAATCCCCACGGGGGCGGAATCCCGGGTGGGTAAATTAACCCACATTCCCGCATCGCCCTCGGTGCTTGCGGGAGAAGAAGCCACAGCTGTGGGGAGCACCCCACACCCTGCACCCCCTTTCCGATGTGCTCCCCATTGGAGGAACAAACCCCACAGATGAGGGACCCCTTCCCGACGGGGCCCCGGCCCGCCTGGCGCTTTTGTTTGGTGGCGGCTTAAATCGAGTGTTATAAAGATGTTCTATTGCTCCTAATCACAATTGATTGTCAATTAGAGGCTCATTTGTGCAATCTCCATCCATCTGCCATCTCTGGTTATCTGTTCACTAGAAAGTTAGCGCTGATTCCGGGGCCCTAGATGAGTTGTGACATGCAATATCTCTCCCCTGCTCGGCCTGGGTGAGCGGTCCCGGCTCTCTCCGAGGGAAGGCAGCCCTTTCTTTCCATCTCCGGCCAGAGGGACGAGCAACAGCCGCCCTTTGGAGGCATCAGGGAGGCCATCCAGAGGTGGGGATCCCCAAATTTTGGCGTCTGACCCCCGTACCCTTCGAAGCAAGGCTCCCACGGAGGCGCTCCCCTCTCCGAAATAAATCACAGAAACTCGTGGAACGCCCTGGCAGCTTGACAAGCCTCCCTTCTCGCCCTAGCGATGGTTATCTCTGTACTTAGGCTGAATTATACCTGCGGGGAGGTGATATTTCCACGGCCCCGAGGCACCGCTGGCCGGAGCAGCTCCTCCACCCTGCAGAGGCCACGGACTCCCCCCCGGGGAGGCCGCCTCCCGGGCCTCCTTTTTGCGGGGAGGACCCGCAGAGGGCTCTCCCTCCTCGCCCCCCGGGGGAGGATGCTGAGCACCTCGGCCTCGGCTTCAGACGAGCCCAGCACCCTGCCGGGACCGGGCTGCCCCGGCTGTACCCAGCCCCTGGCAGCCTCCAGAGCCGAGCCGGAGCCGAGGCCTCCGGCTCAGGGCGCTCCGGGCTGCCGGGGCTCAGAGCCGAGCTCAGTTTTTCTCCTCGGGCTTCATCAATTAACACTGAATTTCAAATCAGATTTCAGCAAACTTCAGACCAAGATATTCCCCCCCCCCCCTTTTTTTCCCCCTTTATTTATATTCTTTCTTGATTTTTTTTATTTGCTCTCCATCCCTCCCTCCCCGTCCCCGGGGAGCGTGGAACTCAGTCCGGATAATTACGGGCATTTATCGCCGCCGTGCACCAATTTAGCAGCCGGGAAGGTCACTCCGGTGGCTTCACCGAGCCTCCGAGGTCCCGGCGGGTCCTTCAGGCTGCTCTTCTCCCCCCCTTTTATTCTCAGACGCAGCCGGGCTCCAAAACTCATCCCGTCCTGCTCTGAGCGGGTTCCTTCCAAATCATCACCATCATCACCATAACCATCACCACTATTGTTGTTGTTGCTGCCATATTATTATTATTATTATTATTATTTATTATTTTTATTATTATTCCCAGGGCTACAAGACCTGCCCCGACAACCCCCGCACACGGCTCTCGGTCTCATCCCGCCTTAGTCCTCATCCCGGGGCCAGCAGTCACCCCGGGGTGCCCGGCCTTCCCCGGAGGAACCCCCTCCCCGAGCCCAAGTCGGGGAATTAATTAACTCTACCCACGAAGGCAAATGATTTAAGGGAAAAAAAAAAAAAAAAAAGATTCTGAAGCAGATCTCGCCCTCTATCAATGCAGTGTCAGGTCCTCATAGTAGAAGATTTAAAAGCCTTGGGGATTCCAGGTTAGGGTAGTAATGAGCTTAATTGAGGTTAATGCTTCCTGCACAGCTCCTTGATTATTAAATTAATATTATCACACACATGAATCATAATTAGAAGTTTAAATAATGCTCTAGGGGAATCCTCGGAGGATCTATTAAACAGTTCCCTTCTCTCTCGGCAGCTCCCTTTCAGTTCCTGGCAGCCCGGGGGCAGCCCGGGGGGCGGCAGGAGGCGGGTGCTGGGTGCTGCTGGGGGGGACGGGATGGGACGGGATGGGGCAGCCCCCGGGTGTCACCCGGAGAGAGGGGGACAGCAGTACCCAGGGTCCCTCGTCGCCCTTCAAGCCTGATCTCTGCGTATCCCCGTTTAAACAACCCATCACCCCCCGCCCCCCGGTTTAGGCGCTTATCTTCCAGGAGCCGGGAGTTTATATAAAACACTAATAAAGTGCCTCGCTGTCACTTATCCCAGCCGGGAGATCGCTTTTTCACGCACATCGCAGAAAAGCGACCCGCTGGAGGCTGGATGCGCGCCGCCCACAGCAACCCCGGCCGCCCACCGGGATGCTGGGCAAGGCGAGCGAGGGGGGGGACGACCAGGGTACCAAAAGCCCAGATCCCGCAGCCTCAGCCCCCGACACAGCCGGGACACCCGCGGGAAGGATCCCCGGGCGGGGGGGGGACAGCCCTGCTGGGACGGCCTCCCCATTTCTGTCTCCCCTCCCCGGTCCGGGGACTGCAGCTGCAATGGGGGCCGTCCCGTTTGCAAAGCCCCCCCGGGACACACGGGTGCTGCGGGGACAAACATCTCGTTTATTTTCCTATCGCTGTTATTCTTAGTCCTAACGAAAGGGTCAACGAGGGGTGGAAGGGGTGGTGGAGGGGGCACAGGCTGCATCCACGGGGGCCGTGAGCGTGGAGGAAAAAATAAAAGAGAAATCAGATGGCTGGCACGCAGGCAGCGCTCTCTCTCTCTCTCTCCTTCTCTTTCTCTTTCTATTTATTTTCCTCTCTGTTGCTGAAACATATTGAAGGGGGAGAAAAAGGAAACATTAAGATCAACTGTGAGCCTTGCCGACGGTTTAACGATTTCAAATGAGCTCTGACTCTGGTGAAAATCTGACAATTACCCATCAGGATGGCAGATGATGGTTAAAATTACCAGAAATCAATATTCTCACCGGGTGTCCCAGCCTGATAAGAGAGACCAAGACAATGTTGACTATTAAAGTCGACAGCTTGAGATATTACACTATTAGTTATGCTATTTTTAATAATCTATAATATTTGGGCTATAATTAATTAATTATACGGGTCAGATAATATCTGGGGCTGGAATGAGGTCTGAAGGGTCTATTAAGGTTGGTAATGAGAAAGGAGAAATCTAATCTAAGGACGAGGAGCCGTGAAGGAACAAATATACAACAGACTTCAGATAGAGAGAGAGGGAAGGAGAAGGAAGGGCTGGTGCAGGCTCAGTGCACGCACCTCTGCTCTCCTCAGCACCCAGGCACAGGGGCTGCCCCCGAGAGCATCTCCCCCTGCTCCTTTATGCCGGTACCCATTGCTGGCCACACAGGCCTGCCTCTCGCTAAGGTGGTGTAGTGTAGGAAAGTTAGAGAATGAACATATATATATATGTAAATGATCTGTATTAAGGAATTCATGCAAAAACAGAAAACAAAAGCCCAAAGAAGCAAAATGAACCCAAACAATTAAACCCCACAGCAACTCAGCTTTCTTTTATTATTGGGATGTGGGGACTCCTCAGGCACTCACAGAGTTCAGCCCTCCCTCCAAGCACTGCTACTCCTCTCCTTGCAGGTACAGCTTCTGACATTGGCTGTGGCATCTAAACAACATTTGCAGTGCCCCGGTTGTCCAGTCATTTAAGACATATACCTGCATCCATGCACTACTGGCACATGCGTGTGAGTGTGTGTATATGTCCATGTCTATAAACACATCATATATATACAGATACTTCTTGCTATAGGTATCTACCTGTTTTTATAAGGAAGGTACACAAATACACATGTGAAAGTATAAATACTAACCACATTGTAATGCACATATGTAAATACATCTATTTATCTATCTTAAAGCATTCATGTATATTGCATCTATCAGGCACATAAAATGGTTTTATTCCGTTCTCTGCAAATGAACTTCAATCCAGACCCTGTGAATTATAAACTCTCCTCTTGCTCAGCGTTACTAACCAATATTCTAGGTGTGACACTCAAGGCTTTACCTATTTTACATCGATTATAAAAATCACTCCTTCTACTGCTACAATAATCCTTTTTCCAGGGGTGTATTATTTATCATATTAGTTCTACCCTTATTAGTTACAGGAGGGTGTGTTGAACAACATCCTCTCATACGGAATGATGAAAAACACATTTTCTAGTTATGCTTAGATTAGCCAGGGTATTAATCCTTTTTTTTTTTATTTTATTTTTTTTCTTTTTTTTTTTTTTTCTTTTTTTTCCTGTAACATCTTAATTTCGTCATTTTCAACAGACCTCTCCTGGTCATACTTTTCTCAGCTCTGTACTTATAAGACAGTCTTTGTTTGGATCTGGAAACCACAGAAGTATTTTAAAAATGCTTGCAATTGCAGAGGTCCTTCTGAGAAACTGTTTGTTATAGTTCAGTAGGATTCAGTCCTTCCCTAACTATTCTCCATTGTTAATGGAAGCCCAAGGCAGAAGATGCCAGAAATAAGCTGATGTTAGCCTGCCCTGCATCTCCTTCGCATCCATCACTGATATTTCCTTCCTTTGCCCAGCCAGTGCCTAACCAAGGCCAGCTGTAAGGCAACGAGGTGCTGATTGAAGGCAAACCTGAGAAGGTGCTGGATGGGCATGGGAAATACAGCTCTTGGGGGCACTGCTCACAGCACCTTCTCAGGCAGGAACAATGCTCCAAGCAAGTGAAATTTCCTCTCCCACTAGCCAAGGAAGGGGAAAGAGGTTGTTTCTTTTGTTGTTGTTATATGCAAAGGAGTAAATTATTAGGAAATCAAAATGGTTTTCTTTTCATATTTAAAGAAAAGGTTAATGATATGTCTAGGACTTATCAGCTGTGATGGGTTAGTTAAAACATTCCCTCTTGTTGATGGTTGTGTGATTTTCAAATGCTGGTACAGCTGGGGAAGTGCATGTGTTTGCATGTTTGTGGGGCAGGAGGAGAGAGGTAGAACCCAGACTCCAAGTTTTCCAGTTCAGGGGCAAAGCAAGAAGCCAAAACGCCACCCTTATTAGCTTAATTGTTCAGTACAATAAACCTGGTGAATTCAGTGAATGCTGCCACATCCCTGATCTGCCCATATTGACAGGCTGCTCTGGGCTACCTCTATTTCTGATATGCTGAGCTACAGAAAATGGTGCCAAGCTGTTCCTATAGTCATGTCCCAATTCTTTGAATCTGACCAACTTCAGCTACATCCCAAAAGTCTGTCTCCATCACAGAACTTCAGTGAAATCCCCGCAATGCTATTTGTGATGAATTGGATTTAGAGGGGACAGTGGAGGCACACAGGCTGCATATATAGTTATGAATCAGACTTGTCAAAGGCAATCTCAGATGGCTGCACAATCCTCCTCGATCCTGATTTTTTTTTTTATTTAGGCATTTAGAAATGAAGGTGATAGAGATATGAGATGCACTGAGAATAAAAAGATTATCATTTTAGATCTAATCTAGAGAGTTAAGTCAAAGGGTCAGCTCTACAAACTGGTGCAAATTAGGCGAGCTCCATCAGGTGATTTACACCAGGAGGGAATCTAATGCAAAATTGCCTGATGCTTTATTGCAAAACCTTTTTGAAATCCCAGGCTTGTGGGAACTGTGAAACTTCCTGTATACTCAAGCAGGCATACCGGAGACACTGTACAATGTGCTTCTGTAACGAGGTTGGAGTATTTTAAGGCATGCTTAGCATGCACTTACTTCTTGTTACTATGGCCTCAGCTGAGGTGTGGTAATTCACTTCAGTTCCAGACTGGGAAGGAGGCAAGGCATTTTTTTTTCGGCTGCCTGAATGCAGATTGAAAGGATATCCTCTGGTTCATATCAAACAAAGTAGATATACTCTGCTGTCAGACTAGAAGTTTTTGCAACCATTTTCTGTGCACTTACAATGGATGTGAAAAAACTACACTAATCAAGAAGCAACAGAAATGCTACATGCTTTGGTGCTAGAGGTAAATGTTCCTTAATTTAGGCATTAGGAATCCAAGATATAAGCTTGGATATAGATCCAAGTTATAAGCTGTCGGGACTCCCATTTTAGCTGTTTTTGACATGAAAATTTGGGTCCTCAGGTAGGTCTTGCACTTTCAATTCTGAATCAGATTGATTTATAATTTCAGAGTTATTTAACTTAACAATTGGAATATTC
Organism: Oxyura jamaicensis; assembly: GCF_011077185.1. Classification (NCBI taxonomy): domain Eukaryota; kingdom Metazoa; phylum Chordata; class Aves; order Anseriformes; family Anatidae; genus Oxyura; species Oxyura jamaicensis. Next base: position 89,173,198 of record NC_048896.1, on the reverse strand, counting down.
ATCAAGCAGATTGTTTGCTTGTTGCAACAGACCCAAGCAATGTAGGCTGATGGGTATTTGCAGGGAAATCTGGGGGGGCACGTGACACAAGGTAACTGCAGAGCCAATTCTACAGAAAGAGAGGGTTTGAACTCCATCTGTGGGGAAGCTTAAATGTGAAGGAAAATATCACAGTCTATGGTAAGTCTGTCAGATAATACTGTTGTGTTTGGAAGTGTACTCTTTTTGGTATCATTGGGACATCAGTTTGTGAAGATTAGGGAGAGATGGGGAAAACATTTGCAGATAAAGACATAAAAGTGACAGAGCTTGAAGTCCAAAGCAGCAAAGAACATTGCCTTGTCCTTATATATATAAAACGAGTAGTTAAAAGGATAATATTTACTTTTCCTTTGTAGTCAAGTATCAATACCCAGGACATTAAAAACAAGTGTCAGCCAGTATAGTAATTACAGTTACAGAAATTAATATATATATATATATATATACTCTCAGGTATTTATAATTGAGGTGTACTGGACTTTGCTCTGAAAATAGCATTGTTCTGTAAGAGGTATCATAGTCTACCACACATGGCTGTGTGTCAGGCCTGGAACCTTTGATCAAGCATAACATTTATTCAGATAAAGCATCATTTCCTCCAGTTTTTTTTTTTTTTTTTTTTTTTTTTACCACTGGTTGACAGGAATTTAAGAACCGCTATACATATAGTGTTTCTTTAATATGCATATCATAAATTGAAGAAGAAGAAGTCATAAATCTTAGAATCATTTAGGTCCTTAAGGTCATCAAGTCCAACCATCAACCTAACGCTGCCAAATCCACCACTAAACCACGTTCCTAAGCATTACATCCACACATTTCATAAATACTACCAGAGATGGCAACTCCACTACTTCCCTGGGCAGCCTGTTCCAATGCCTAACCATCCTTTCCATGAAGAAATACTTCCTGATATCCAACTTAAGCATTCCCTGGTGCAACTCGAGCCTGTTTCAGAGGTTTGTGTGTAACAATGGTTCTTTCTCATGACTGTTGTGACTCCCATTTTCTGGCTATTGAAACCACAACAGCTAAAGGCAATGAGAATAATCGGTACCTATGGTGGAACTGGCAATGGGAACAAAACTCCTGCCTGCCAGATTCTAGCTGTTACTTCAAACTCTGCCAGAGAAACATAGAAGAGGGTTGGAAAGAGTCACCAGATCACCAGTCTTTTAATTGTCTTTTAATTCTGCTGTCCAAAAGTTGTGTACTCTATGTTAGTTTTCTTGGCTGGCACTTTAATTAGTGCATAGAGGAAAATGTTTCCATAGGGCATTTATTTCCACCTATCTTGGTCTTCTTAGGATCTAAGGCACACAGAGGAAATCATGCAGGTGTTAACAAGCATTGGTTTCTTCTGCCTTTTCAAGCAGAAGTATCAGTCTAGGTTCCTGATTACATCTGCTGTTCAAAGACAGAAATGCACATAACACTTTCCTGGGTTCTTTTGGGAGATGGAGTGAAGGGCAGAAGCCTAGCTGAAATTGATGGTTCTGACATTTTCTTTTTGCTTTAAATCCATGTTTATTTCCAAACTGCAGCATCAAGATGATGGGTTCGCGTCAGATACATGTGCCTCTTAGTTCATCCGTTGACACAGTCCTATGGTCTTATTCTAAGCCTCAATGCAATTGAGGGGGATCTTGGTTTTAATGGACACTGGCTCAGTCCCAAAGACCATTTCAGCCACATCTTCATTTCATATTTAAGAGAATCAATTGCTTTAAAACTGGTGACACATGTATCTTTATTAGGCTGACCCAGTTATCAGCATAGGTTCACTTTGTACCCTCTTGGGTTGCCAAACACAATCCGTTTGACTGATGTCAGGTCCATTTCTTTGCATGATCATTCTTCCAGCAGTCAATACTGAGGTTTTCTAAGCTATCGACCAGACAGCTATTGGATGAGGCAGGGCCACACGACCTCCTGACCTAAAATACTGTAGCAAAAGCAGTGAAGATATGAAATCAATAACTTTATTGAAGCAAATATCTGAGGTGACACTTTCTGCAGGAGGATTAAATGAAGAGGGCTGTGGTGGAAATGGGTCAAATTCTACATGGCTGATTCATGTAAGAACCAAGTCAGGTTAATGGGAATTCACAGATGAGCAAGAGAAGCAACATCTGGTCCTGTGTCTGGATGTGCTGTGCCCAAGCAGGTCGTGTGGTCCAGATGAGGAACTTGCCTGGGGACTAAGGAGCCAGGCAGTATCTGCTGGACTGACTCTTTGCAAATGTCTGTAGAGCACTCCTCCTTAAGAAAGAGATTTGAAAACAGGTGATGGACTTTGTAGAAAAGAGGCAATGCAGAAAATGTTTGCACAGGCTCACAAGGATATGGAAACAATGGTAAACCCACATCCCATACATAGACATATGCTATATTTATTCTGTTAATGTCTTGGTTTTCATGGGTATTTTAAGCTGACTGGCATAGCTTTGTTATCCTTACCATGTGCTCAGTGATTACAGCAATTCCACAGATTTATTTTTTATTCTTGGCTGAATTTTCTGTAATGCCCTCAGCCCTTTAAGTGAATCCAAGCATTTCTAAAATAAGAAAATGTTGTCATCAGCATGTGTTAATATGTCAAATCTTGCCACCATTTACTGTGGGACCACAGGAACAAGAATTTAATAAAATAGATTATTTTACTTTCTCATAAATAACGTTGCTGTTTGATCATGAAAAAGAGGTAAAGAAAAAGAGGAGAAAAGCTCAATAAACAGCCATTTTATTACTGTTGCTAGAAATAAAATAAGAGTAAGGGAGACCTGGCCACTGTTTTATTGTAGCCGTGAATTCACTTCTTTCATTTAAGTGTCTGTCACATTAGTAGAAATATACAGACCACTCTGAAGTGTGTACACTGGCAATGACTGTGCCCATTTTTCATTTTAAATAACTTTCAGCTATTCTTTCCTTTCTGGAGTCAGGGGTAGCAGGCTGCTGTAGGTAGGTGTGCAAAGTGAAAGCAACATCTGTCCATGGGCTCTAGGGCAGAGTTTGGCACAATTATCTTGCTGTGGCTTTGTTCAGTTCACAGTGCAAAGCATTCTCAATTTAACTGAAATAATCAAAATGAAAAAAAAAAAATGGTTTTAATATATGCACTTTATTTAATACTGCCACATTACGTTAAACTTAATAACAAATGAAATTACTCCGAAATCATTTCTCACTATTGATTGTGTGTTTTGTGAACTGAAATGAATTAACTATGAAGTCACTTTGCATCAGTGTTTTTGTATGTCAAACACTTCTCTGTACCGCAATGCTGAAATGATAGCTCGTAAGTCATTTCTGGTAGAAATATGCAAGGTTAACTGACTTAATTAAGGAGCAATGCACTTTAAAATAGGCTTGTAAAATATTTTGGTTAAAATATTAAGCTAACATTATAAGCAATAATATTTTTATATACATGTATATGTATATACATGTATTTGGGAGATGAACTTGAAAAAGACCTTCTAATGATAGAAGAATCAGTATGCAAAAATTAGGACAGAAATGAACTCAGTAATGAAACCCAAACAGGCCTTACGTCCCTCCAAAGCCTGGTGTATATTTCCTGTTCACATACAACATCTCTATAGCAATCACCGTCACATTAGTCTGTAATGTCCCTCTGCATTTTAAATAATACCAGATGAGACCACCCTTCTTTTGCTCTGTGAAATCAATTGGGCTGCTTATAGAGGGAAACACTACCAACTATGAGGAAAAGCAGCAGAACATGGCAAAAACAGACTTCCAAATTTTATTAAAATCACAAGCAAGAGCATCAGGAATCCTATGGTGGTGACAACACATGTAATGAGGCATCAGGGAAGAAACATGCACCTGTGGCAGGTAACTGTTACATATAAACAGACAACTGTTTATATATATGCCTTTCTTCATCAAGTACATTTTATTGTAGCTTCTTCAGAAACTGTGTGAGGTGATATATATATATATATATTTATATATATATAGCCATTCTCTGTATCTTTCCATATTCTGTATCACTGTGTGGAAGAATTGCCATACTTCTCTCCACCCCATGTTCAGTAATAGCAGTGATGATAAGTGCCAGCTCTGGGTTTCTCAGTCAGTTCTGCCTATTATATTTCTTTGAAATTACAGTATGAAAAAAAGCTCTGATCTTAGCCTATGGCTGGCGTTGCAAGTACAGTTCTGAAAGCTGTTTACCAGTTCTCAGCCACAGCTCACTAAAAAACCATCCTCTTTATCATCCTCCCCCCAATAGACATGTGGGGGAAATATTCCATAACTGTACTTTCATGACATATTGTATATAGCATTATTGTCTCTATGTACTATCTAGCTTTATTTTATTTTATTTTTTAAGAAAGTTTTATAAGTTATTCATTTCATTTTATTTTTATAAGTTTTTGGTGTCTCTGAGCTGTGGTTTGCAGTAGTGCCCTTTGTCTTGCCCCTGCTGTAGTCACTGTCAGGCTTTGGTTCAGAAGTTTGGGCTCAGGCTGCTGGTGTGAAATCCTCACGGGGACGGAACTTCATGGAAAGGCTATCTGAATTAAATTATTTATAACGAGCATGCATGGCAATTGAAGCCTTGTAATGCTTACCACTGGCTGGGTGTGTGAAATGAATACATTACATTCAAATAGGGGGAAGAAGTTATGATATTTCTGCAGCACAGGCTGTTTGCCAATCCATGGTATTTACATTCTATACCTCTTTCGCTTAAATGTTTATACCTTAACGGATATTTTCTCAAGATTGAGAGACCGCCTGATATAATAGCAGGTAATCTGTACAGAACCCAAGCATCAACTGATTACCAGGCTTGCTTGAATTACTATATGCTATTACAGTATTTTAGGAACCTGTAATATCCGCCATTACTTTCTCTTGTGAGAGTCCTTAGACTGACTTGCCGTTGCCATTTTTCCCTCTTTGGCAAATAAATATCGTAGTGTATCCAATACAATCAGCAGAGTGTAACCAGAGTGTATGAGTTTTTAGCACAGATAATTAAAGCCCAATGTTCTCCACTGTAACAATTACAAGTACTTGAGGAAACAATGACAAGGTCATCGTGTGAATGCAGCCATCAATCAGGGAATTCGCCACCTTAATAAAACAATAACGTACTTGTTTGGAAACTAACGTACAAAGGAAGCAACAACAAAATTGTTTCCTAGGACATCTGTTAACCACATAAATGTGGAGCAATAGCACATATAGCCTGTTTAGCTAATTAAGACCAATTCCTCCTATTTGCCCCAGGTTCCTTGAGTTGTGGCTTACTTTTACTGTTGGAATAGAAGAAGCCCCTCGGAGTGTGTGGGCATAGGTGGGGATCCTCTATGTTCCTGCAGCACCTGCAGCAGGTATGATGACACTCCTGGGTAAACACTGATGTAAGTGTGCTGTCCTGCATCACCTACATCACACACAGTTACATTCAAATCCATGCTCAGGCATGGCCTTGGGCAGAAAAGTGAGTGCTTTTAGTTTATTTAGTGCCATAGGCTGGGCCTTTCTGCATGTGGCCTGCAGGTCATGCTGGGGTGACCCATCGTAGGGACTTGGATCCCAACACAGAGACTTGGGGCCTGGACTTCTTTCTTGGCTCAGTGTGGATGCTTCAACTGCATCTTTGCTGTCCTCAAAGACGATTTCCTGCACTGTCCATAATGCCTGTGCTTCTGCTGGAGGGATGCCCCACAGAGGGGAAGGAAAGATTTTGTGCCCCTACCTTGTCTTCCAGGGTGTGCCCTCATGAAATCTGAATATCCTGAAATCTGAATATCACCCCTGGGAGTGACTCCACAGGTACCAAGCCCACAAGACTCCATGGCGCTATGTGTTATGCTACTGGCCCACATGCTTCTCCTTTGCACTGGGTGCATGGTAGGCTTCTTCAAAACCTCTGCCCATCTCTGAGGAAAGGCAGAAGGTTCATCGTCAGCTGAACCAGCACATCCTCAGCTCCAAGACCAAAGTTCACTGAGCTCACTGGCTTTCTAAAGCAAGGTGTTCCCCTGCCAGGAGCAATAAAGCTGCCTAGCTATAGGAATCTGTGTCAGACCCCCCAGGGAGAGCAGCAATTCATAGCTTTCCTTGCCAAAGCAGAGTGATGGAATACCAGTGGCATGTGTTGATATTTTGGTGGGGATAGTGCATGTTCTATTATCATACTTTTTTATTTACCAGTTTGGATTCTTTTGCTTCATTTGTCCATGTGCTGCCCTAATTCTTTGGCTCAAATGGGAACTGCTTGCCCTGTGGTATGTGGGCTGTGTAGTAAAGGCAGGTTTTGCCCTCAGTAGGGAGCAGTGGGGATGGCTGCTGGCCCTGAGATCCCACCTCAAAGCCAGATCCCATTTCTCCTTTGCTGTGAGCCAGACACATGGCTTCCACTTCTTACAAGCCTACTTTGCAGTCTCACCATGACTGCCATAGGCATAACTCCGCTGCTTCTCTCTTGCTCTGTAGCAGCATGGGGATGAGGTCCTGGTGTCCACAATAGCAGCCTGGCAGGGCTGGAGCAGGCATGTTGCATTTGCTCAGTAGCTCTTGGTGAAATTCTGGGAGCAGAGCAAGTCCATCATGGGTGTCTGCTCCCCTGCCAGTCACTGCCAGAAGAGGACAAATGACATGTCTTGTAGCACCTAGATGTCAAGATACAGGGCAGCAATGGAGGGACTGAGATGTGCCCTTATTTCCTTGTTTGCAGTTGTGTTTAGTTTATAAACAGCAGACTGTGTAATCATGACATTCTTTAAACAACAAGAATTTAAATTCAACTAGCATCCTTCATCTGAGCACCTTAAGTGCTCTATAAAGCTAAGGACCAGGTCCCAAGGGGTCAGAAATCAGAACAGCTATATGCACCATAATGGAGCTTTACTAGAATAAATTGGCTGAGTAACTGAACAGACGGCATGGTCTTCAGCCCTAACACAGGCAAAATTTCTACAATAAAGCCGTTAAGGTCCCAGTTCTTGACTATACTTAAGTATCTGAGTCTCAAAGGGAGTTGGCCATCCGCAAGGTAACTAGATGCCTTTGAAGACTGAGTTTTAAAGAGTTCCCTCTGTTCCAGAACTGTGGAAAGGCCTAGAAGTATCAAAAAAAAAAAGCTGAATACCAGGATTTTCAGCTGATCAGTAAACTGATGCATAGGCTAATGGATGTGTTGAAGGGCAGATATAGTGCAGGTAAGGGAAGCACCAATTTCTCTGTTGATGAAGGTTGCTCACTGCCAATGAACTGGTTTTCAGAACAGTATCAATGTGAGCTGTCTTCGTCTTCTGATACCCAGGTCTTGGCAATGTTGAAATATACCATCCCTTAACAGATTTTTTTTTTCATTCACACAGAAAGAGAGAATGTTGTCATCATTCTCCCCTTGGAATGGGTCAGTCTGCAGGTTTCTGTTGGAAAAAGGACAAAGTTTAAGTTTTTCTGGACAAAGGCCAAATTTGTGCACAAAGTTATAACTTCCACTCTTGGAGTGAAGGCTAAAAAGTAGAAAGACTGTGAAATAAAGGTTTGATTTCTTTTATGTAACCAGTGCTGAATTAATTGATGTTTGTCATCTATTTTTCTGAACGTAATTATAAACTGATGTCTTGGAGGCTGAAAGCTGCTTTTGTATTATATTTAACTAACTACAAAGGTAGTTTCAGCGACTTCTATGTTCAATCACTTGCATTTATACTCATTACTGCATAACTGTGGAAGAACTACAGTTCAAAACTGCATTCTAAAGCAATGATAATTCTTTCAGATACTAATTAAGCATGTTAAAAGTAGGTGATTTGCTCGCGTTCTCATTCACAGGTTACAGACATCAAAGCAGTCAATAGCAAACGCATATATTTGAGAAAAAAATTTACTATTATTTTTTTTCTCTCCCAGCTTTATCTCATGCTCATCTGTAAAAATATATTCTTGAATGCCTTGAGGCCAAGTTCTACAAGACTTTCTTGGGGCTGGATGTAGGAAAGGAGAAGAAGGGCACAGAGAGCCATGGCCATAGTGGTGGATCATCTATGTAGAGGACCTTGTGTTTATGAACTCTCCTGAGCTCCACAGACTTCCTGGTTCCTGTGCTAGTTTCAAGGACCCTTGCTATGTGCTTCAGGGCTGTGTGAGAAGACTTTCCCCTGCAGAAACCACAGAAAAGATCAGAAAGGGCTTTAACTCTCCCTTCGAGGAGCAATGTAACAGCCAAGAGCCACTGACCTTGTGAGGCCATTCAAAACCACAGGCTTGCAGTATGCAGGGAGAGCAGCTGTAGGCACCAGTGCTACTCCTAGAGGCTCTCTTGTCCCTTAAGGTCTGGAATGCCACTAATAGCCCACTGCTAGTTTTTTGCAAGCCAAAGAATTATTTGCTGCATCTATATTTAGTGGTGGTGTAACTTAAATCAAAGCCCTGGTATTTTTAACAGCAGCATGGAAGGAATTAAATTAGATATTTAATTGTACTTAAGAAGCACACTCCAGGACAAATGCTCTTCTCAGTTACACCTCAGCAGCTCTGCTGGGTTTGGTGGGTTTGTGAGCTGGTTCTCAGAGCACAGTTTGGCCCAGCATGTGTCCAAATGGTGACTTTCCATTCAACTCTAAATGAACTCAGAATTGAAAGAAGTGCTGCTAGCTTTAAGTTAGGGACCACTAATTGGCATTGTGGCCTGTGGACTAGAACTGTGCATCCTAATGGTGCTCTTATAGGACCACAGGATATATCAGGTTAGAAGGCACCTCAGGAGGTCTCTAGTCCAACCTCGTGCTCAAAGGCGGTCATCTCTGAGGTCAGACCAGGTTGCTCAGGGCTTTATCCAGTCTGGGTTTGAAAACCTCCAAGGATGGAGTCTGCATGGCTTCCCTGACAAGCTGCTTCTCTCACTGACTGTCACAGTAAGGAAATGTTGCTTGTTCCAGTCTGTCTCATCTCAGCTTGTGCCTATTTTCTTTTGTCCTCTCACCATGAACTTCTATGAAGCATCTTGCTCCAACAACAGAAGAAAGCTGGGGAGTGATGCCAGTGGCTGTTTGTACCTGGTCTGGTATAGGATGCATCCCATTAAGAGTGTGTCTGAGTGTGTGGGTGTGCAGCTGCAGAAATCTAACAATCTTTAACATGCTAGCTCTTTGTAACATGTTAGTGTTTTGTAATCTCTTCTGGGCTAGCAGGTGCCCACCTTCTCCAATTTACTCATGTCTTCTCTAGTTCAGAGCAATTTCTTTCCAAAAGTCCCACTGAAAGGTCAGGCAGAGCTGCTGAGGAGATGCTAGAGCCCTTCCATTCTAAGGAAATTCTAAATGTGGAAGGGATACTTTCTCTTCCCCTGCATGTATTTCTGATTTAAGACCTCTTTTAGGTATTCTGGGGCTCGTATGAGTGCTCTGAACACACAGTCCTTGACATAATCTATGGCTCAGACCGGAGTGAGAAGCTGGGGATGGAAGTCTCAGCTCAGCAAAGCCTTTAAAATGCTCCAAAGTGCTTGCAGAATAGAGATGGATTCAACTATCTGCTTTAGTCAAAACTTGCGGTTTTTTAGCAGTTTTTAAAATCATTGTTTTTTTTTTTTTGTTTGTTTTTTTTTTAATTTAGGCCATTGAATCATTAGAATTGGACCACATTGTTGTAATAAAAGTGTTAATTCTATGCATAGATATGAATATCAATCTATTAACAGCTTTTCCTCTGATAAATATAACAAATATTTCATGCTATCTTGGAAATTAATGATCTTCTTTAGCCTGGGATTCCCTGTCATAACCCTGCCTATATTTCTGAAGTGTGTGTTTTCCTCTGTCACGAAAGAAATCTGTGGCAAAATAGGGAGAGATACAGCTTTCCAAGATTCACAGTTGTTTTTTTTTTTTAAAAAAGTTGCAGTTATTGTGACAGAACAGATGTTGTACAGAAAGGGTTGCTTACAGATACATTGTAAGTTAATCACATCTTTTCTAAAGTATATTGAAAATTTCTCGTTAATGTCTGAAATGAAATACTTATGATTACAGGAATTTAAATTACAACATTTTTTTTGCAGCCTCTCTCTCAACACACACTCTTTCACACACACATATACACACACATAACTATTGTTAATTAAGACTGTCTCCATTATGGGGCTAATTAACAATTAGCATAAACATAATTAGCTAATGCTGACATTTAACTCATTACATTGTTTAAATAATTTTCAGAAATTGCCCTTAGTGGCATTCTGTCATACTGAAATAATGGCAGCACTTTGTCATGTAAATTAAATGACATTTGTGTTGTTTCCTCTCTAACTCATGCATGGAAGATTTTTTTTTTCCTTTTTAATTTGAGCTACATTCAGTTCTGAATCCAAGGTGATTTCTAAAACCTGAGTTCCCACTTGCGCTCCTTGAATACCCTCCGTAAGTACCCCGAACTTTTGGGGATCTGCATCCTTGTACCTCCAGGTGCACACTGGATGTCCCAGCACAGAGGTTCCTTGTTCCCTGAGTGCTCCCCGTGGGCTCGCTTGTAGGTACCGTTCGGTGTCCCCTTTGAGCTGACTGGCATAGCATTTGTGTAGAGTAACGCTAATAAAATAAGGAGGGAGGCAGGTTGATGTGAAAGGTCTTAAAGCTTGAGTGACTGTTCCCAGTGTGCTGACAACAAGTTGAAGGGGGAACGTGAGGGTTTTGAGGGTGCAGCGTGGACCACCAAGGGGCTGAGCACTGGTGGCTTGGTGCAAAATTATTGGGGTTTAGGTATTTGCAACAAGTTATTTTAATCTACAACCCAGCCTACCTGCAGCACTTAATACTTATCACAGAGGGGAAGGGGAACAACATAAAGGTCTGAATCTTTACAGCTCTTCTCTGTGATGGCTTTGTATGTACATGCATAGAGGTCTTTATACATCATTCTGCAAACCTTAAACTGCTGTTAGATCCTTTTAATGCAAAGGACTGTGAGGGGGCTGTTTTATATTTTGGTACTCTAGTTAAAAGAAAAGGGGAGGAAGATGTGGCAAGACCAAGAAGTGGGCTCAAAGAAACATGAGGATATAGTGGAAAGGTCAGGAAGCTGTAGAGGAGAAGCAGTATGAGCATCTGGTATGAACATGAGCAGCCTTTAATCAGGGACTTATAAGGCCAACAGCCCCCTTAATCAAAGATAATTCCTTTGAAGGCATGCCCTGCAGAGGGCTGTCCATTACATTTCCAGAGGATACGTCACTTAAGCCACTGACAGCACATCCTTCAACCAGGGGCATTGGGAGAATGAATTCCCTAATCAATGAATTCACCATCAGAAACTGGGAGATAAAGCCTGGCTTTCCAGAGGCTCTGAGATCCAGCTTCTGTGGATTCACTCTTTGCCATTTTGTCACGTTCCATGGAAAACTAGGAGGAATCCACTCAGACTGTATTTTTTCCCTCTTTTTATCTCCTCTGTTGGAGTTTGCCTGAGTAAGAACTGAATAGAAAAGACTAATAAACCGAGTAAAGGATTTGTTGTGTGCTAGCAGACATCCTGTTGAAATGGTGTCTTAACTGAATGGGTTTTAGGTGAAAGTTTTTGATGTGAACAATACATAAAATGTGCTTCAAGTTGCAGCCTCAAAATTATTACTCTTTTAGTTCTTGTTTATTTAGACTTCAGAGAGGGAAAACTTGGTCGCAGCTGTAAAACAGATTTTTGTTATCAGTGTAAAAGCTGTATCCATTACAGGTGACTCCTCTAACTCAGTGAAATACAGGAGATGGAAGACGCTGAGCGTTACGTGCTGCAGGCACTCCAGCCAGCTAACCAGCGCTGTGCAGTAGACACCAGTCTGGAGATTAACTGAAATAAAACAATATGATGGTTCCCACTACTGCTGTAATAACAGCTACTTCTTTGGCACCATCCATTCGGTAGTCTTGAAATTCTTGGCAGACATTACAGTTCTGTTCTGAAAACCACCACAGTTTTTGGGAAGTGCCCCTCATGTTGCTTTCTATTGGGCTGTCATCCTCTAAATCTCACAAAGGGGATAAGAGTTCCTTATTGGCATTGGTTGCATCGTAGCCTACACTTTCAAGAGTTTCAGGATATACATCTTAATGCACTTGTCATTTTAAACACAGGAAGGAGCAAACTTTAGCCAAGCGAGGAAGAAAATGGACTTGGAAAAGTCTCTTAGTGTCACATAAAAGAAAAAAAAAGAAAAAGCATAAATGTTATTTTTGTTCCCCATGAGGTGAAAAAGATGTTTCAGTACAGATTTGAGTTGGAAAAAGTGAGAGCTCTTAATTATTCCATTAAAAAACGGAAATTGGGATAAGAAATCCAGGTAAAGGGATGCTGAAGATAAAGACTGACTTGGGAAAAGAACAAGAGTCTGAAATGGATTAAGAAGTTAGTGAAAATGTATCCTCAGGACTTCTTGGCCTGCCACTCTATTTTCAAATGGAGTTATCTACTCTATGTTGTTCTTGATAACGGAAGAGAAAATGATCTGTCAGAAAGCAGTTAGCAGGCCTGGTTTTAGACTTGTGCCTGAGACACAGTTTTTCTCTAAGAGCTGGGCCACAAACTTTGTTAGTAAGATACATACAAAGAATTTCTTGTGTATAGTTTGAGCTACGGTGTACGTATGTGTGTTGTTCTATTTCTGACAACCTGCTTTTATATATACTTGTGTTGAGTGGCATAACCAAACAGAAAAGATGCCAGTGAAAAAGAATTACAATAAAATCAACAAATGAAATCTATAACTTCAGAAATGAATGAATGTCATCTTTTGCTTCAAAAGCAAAATTGACTGGCAACGTTATGCCTACAACGGCTAAATCAAATGTCCAAGAGAGTTGTTCAGGACTGATTTTGGCTGTTAAGTGCTTGTCAAAGCTCACAGGCCCTCTCACGACTCTATAAAATTCAAAAGAATTATAGGAGCTCCAGGGTCACATAATTCATTGCACAGTAGATTTAACCTGCCGGCAAGTAATTCATATTTGTGGGAATAATATTGTTTTCCACTTTCTGAGAGTTATCGCTGTGTCTCCCTTCCAGGTCACTACGGATATCAAAAATCAATTTGGAAAGATGGATACTGTCAGAGAATAAAGCATGAAGTCAGTGATGCTTTCACTTTTCTTCTTTCTTTCTAAATGGATAGGTTGAGACAGTTATACTTTTGTTCTGAACCTTTGCAGTGTGCTGATTGCTCTCGTATGGACACTTGACACTCAAAATAAAATCTGAGTTTGTTCAGTTGTAGGGGTCAGTTTTTCGCAAGTTTCTCTTTTAATTCAATCTGCAGTAGATATGTCTTCATGCTTAACAAGGTTTTTGCAACATACGAGCTGGAGAAGGCAAATGAATCATTCAAATATTGACTTATTTTTCTTTTGGATCAGCATGTTTGTCACCTTTTGTCATTCTGCTCAAGGTATATCGGAGAGTTCTTAGCCATTTTTTTGCTATAATTTCTTTAAACGTGCACTTGTCATTGAGATGTGGAACAGCAGTCACAGTCAGAATGATAGAACTGTTACACTTGATAGGATTTAAAAATGATGTGCACTTTAAAAAATAGTCTTTGATGCCATGGTGATGGGCACATTACATATACTAGAGCTGGCAAACAAATAAAATCTAAGAGAGAACGTAAAGTGGTGTAACCTGAGAGTAATGCAGAGCAACAACCTGAACGCTATGCTATGTGTAAGGTACATGCCAGAAGTGCTGGATCAATTCATTTTATGCTGAACGTGAACTGAAAATAGCACTTAGCTCAGATCTAGTTTAGTGGGAATATTGATATGGGAGAAACCTTCGGGATGCTGAAGAAACGTTCAGTTTCCTTTAGTGGTGGCTGCTAGATAACTATTTTAAAACTATGAGATTTTGGGGGAACATTTGGAACCAAAGCATAAGAACCCTATAACTTGCTTTGATCTACATTTCCCTCCCTCCCCCCCCCCCCCCCCCCCCAAGCCCCCCATACACTGTCTTTGTAGCCTTGCTGGGAAGTCCTTTAAAAGAGCAAGCAAGGGCAAAAAAATTGGAAAAGCTGAAGCTAAAAAAGCAGTCTTCTTTCCTTCTTGATACCATCTCCGCAGGAGAAAAGCAGTCTCTGTACTAGTGACAAGCCTCAGGGCAATCTTTATAGGCCGTTGCTCTGTATTTTACACAGGTCCTTACATCTACCTCCAAGTGCTTGAGAAATGTGAGTTGTAAATCATGCATACAAAACAAGCACTTGTGCCTGGTTAAAGCTGCAGAAAGTGAGGTTCACAGAGCAAAATATCCCACTAGTGCATGAATAGGATCCAGAAGTTAGGTTTTCCTAGAAAGATTTAGCTGGAAAGAAATTTCTGAGAGGATCCTCCTTATGGGTTTTGTTGGAACAGTTGTGTGTGTTGTCATTGCCCCATGGTTTTAACTCCAGAGCCAATCCGTCTGCCAGCTGGAGCATTTATTGGTTCCTCAGGTAGTGGCAGCTGTTTGGGATATGCAAGACCCCAAGTCCCCCGATCATCCAGTATGCCAAAAATGATTGTAGTTTATCACTGAGCCCTCCTTTGCCCATGAACCCAGGCTCCCTTTCAAAGGAAACCAGAGGTGTTAAAAGGTGATCTGTGCTCAGGGCTTATCCAAATATCCCATAAAGACATATCTGTGGTCTGCATGTGCAGATTATTTTCAAAAGGACTTGCATAATATCAAGAGAAAATGGGAGAGCAGAGACCTGGGGCAGAAATCGTAAGTCTAGGAAAATGTTCTGACCATTGGACTGCCTTTTTGGTCTTCACCCTCAGGGCAGTGTATGTCTGCAACCTGGAAGGAAGGGATGTGCTCAGCAAGCTTTTTCTTGCTTGATTAATTACTTTAGCACAGGGGCTCATATTAAAAGGAACGTGTCTGAAGAACTATTGTGTTCCTATACTACAGTTCCCCCATGTAATATTGCAGTCATTACTCTGATTAAATTAATTACTCTTCAGTGTCCTAGCCCTTCCAGCCAATCCTGTTCACGGCCCCACAAAATGTTGTATGAGCAAAAACACCCTCCCCTGGTGTGAGCTGCTCTGCTGTGACTGACTGCATTATCCAAGGCCTCTCGTGTGAGCAGGCTGTGGCCCTGCTCTGCTAAGTGTCCTATCATTCCCCTGCTCGGTGGTATTTCAAAGTGCTACCTAATGCCTTTCAAATTTAGGGAGTTTCAAACTCTAATCTTCAGATCTGCTCCACTTTCTATTGATGTGGTTCCAGGTTGGTTACCGAGACTATTTTCTGGTTCCAGTTCAGATGTGCCCAATTGGATGGAAATTTCACAAGAACATTTGAACTTGTGAGATTACCACAGGGCTGAAGTTTCTGCCAACTAATCTAGGAAAGTTTCTACTCTTTGGAACTGGGAGGATGAGCTAAAGATGTGAGGGCCTTCGAATTTGAATCCTGGCTTTTCATTTGGCTTGCCTATGAGTTGAAACTCTCCTGTTTAGATGCAATTCTGTGAAGATTCAGTTGCTGCTCCTGAAATTAAGCAGTGGTTAAAAGGTGAGGTCTTCAGTCTTGAAGAACAGTTTACATTTTCCACTGAATAAAATGGTTTATCTCTCTCTCTCTCTCTCCACACTTTTTTTTTTTTTTTTTTTTTTTTTTTTTTTTTTTTTCCCTGAGAGAATACTAACTCCTATACTCTTTCCCCTGCTATGGATGACCATGAAATCAGTTGCTTGGAGAGAAATGCTGCAGAAGAGAAATCAATTAGCCATTTTTTTTTGACACATGACTTGGTACTTGAGGAAATTAGCACTGTATCCAACAGCTTCTTGCTACAGTAACTCAGGGGAGCAGGAGCAGCCATGTGCATCATCATCTTTGAGTTATTTTTCAGCTTGGCTGTTTGTGGCCCCCCCTTTCTATAGGTGACTGGACTCTGGTGGCAGAGCTGATTTTTTAATTCCCTGGAAAAGCTCAGAACCTGGTTTTCATTTAAATGTGTAAAAATTATCTGAGTTGTTTTCCCCTCGATAAGGTTTACAAGTGTCTGTATATCTTTAGTTTTAACAGAGGGCAGTTCAATAGACGGTTTACGAAGTACTGGTCAGGGAGATAAATTACCTTGTAGAGCTGCACAATCACCATTCACAATCTCCTCAGTGACTTTATAGCCAATGATAGGATTTTTCAAGTTCATAGAAACTCGTCCAAGCACTTCTTAGTATTTTTTCCTTCTCCATCTACCCATTGTCACTTAACGATAATCTGTAGTGCTCCTGCGAAGGGTGAGTGTTTGGCTTGACGCTTTGGGGACAGCTGAGCATTTCTTCATTTCTGGCATCTCCTTGGGATTTGTGAATTGGAAATGGGAGTGTTCAGTGTTCTAGGCTGCTGCAGCACTTTGACATGTTCCTTTTCCAGGAGTCATATCTAACCCCCAAAGCTCTTTCTGTACTGTTAACTAGACAACTTTGAGAGGTTGCTTGGTAAGGTCGTCATCAGGCAACTCTGTGTTTTTATGCTTTCTTTTGTTGAAATTATTGAGTTAAGGTTTTGTAGCTATGTATTTGAAGCCCTCTAATTCTTTAGGGCAGGTGCAATTTGAGCCTGTAACACGTTCCTCCATAATTTATTTAGAGGATAGGGAAACAACTTCTGACAGCAGAAGAGGGCATGCAGTGGATGTGGTGGGATTTGTGGTGGGGAACTCCTTGAACCTCTTCTCCTAAGCCTCAGGAGCTTTGTGATCAAGGCAGTGCATGGAGCTGGTTTGAGACAGACTCTCCTGGGTTTCTGAGCCACCAGTGACTCCAGTGGCTGGCAAGGCTGCTGTTGCCTCACGCAAAAATCATACCCAGGTATTGCAGACCATTTGTGCCACTGAGGGCTCCTGTGCATGGAGGAATGATCAGATGCCACTCAGGCACTGATTTACCTGAGAGGGGAATGGGGAAAGGAGGAAATAAGGAAATTTTATTGTCACTGTGGGTGTGCATTTCTCCATGATGTGATATGGCCATGGCTGCATTGCTGTTCAGCATCTACATTTAGATTGGGACCGCACGTTGCACTGTTGATAAATGTTTGTCTCCATCCAGGCATAGCTCCAGGGAGCTGTGCAACCTTAAATTGTGAAGCAATAGTGCAACAGAGGCAGTTTTGGTTGTGGGTGCTGGGTGCTGAGCTGTTTTCTGCCAGAATGAGAACTGGCTGAGGGCCACTTCCTGAGGTAATGTGTTGGACCACAGCCTCCTCTTCCAGGGCAGGGGTTAACCATTGATTCAGATAACAGTAGTATCCTATTATACAAGTAGTATCTTATTATAAAGCCTTCCAAGAGATACTGGTTAAAACTCTCAATTTCTGAATTAATTTCCCCCCCTTACATCTGACTCAGAGCAACATCCCGTTCTAAACAGGCGGCACAGTTATGCCAAGTGATGCTTCCCACACCCAGCTCTCCTCTGAAAAAGATGCTGTTGTCCAAGCAGCCTGTATTATAATGCTTGACGTTTTAGTGGATTTTTTTTTTTCTTTTTGTCTTTAAGGGACTTTCTTCCTGTTCTTGTCTCTGCTGCTCTTCCCCCTACCCCAGCAGAAAAAGGAGACTGTACAACCAGGAGAACCATATGCAAAGATCTGTGGTAAGGCCATTTGGCACAAATTAGCTGATGGGAAGAACTGCTGGAAGAGCAGCAGTGAGTCTCTGGGTTGTGGAGCATTAGCTCAGTTATTAGAAGGTGTTGATTAATCTTAGCCCCTTCTCAGGCTCTTTATGTCTTGTTTCCAAAATGTTGCCTCTTTCTGTCCTTGGTGTGTGACTTTTTCTAGGATTTACTCCCTATGCTGAGATTTACCTCCTATGTGGGGATTTGGCCTATTTGCTATTTAGTTCCTAGAGAAAAAGGGATGTTGTTTTTGTTTACCTACTTTGAACCCTTCCTGGCCCTGCAACCTAGGCATTTGTGGCACTCTTTGGAGCTCTGTCCATGTCTATCTTGCTTGCTGTGAGACCGATGACAAACCTTCTCCTGCCTTCCGAGGGGACACAGTCAGGGTCTGTCTGCAGCAGCAAGGAAAGTCACCTTGTGAGCCTGTGGGATGCATGCTGCAGGTGCAATCCCAGCCTTAGCTCCTGGCACTGTTATTTCCTTTCTCTGTGCATTTTTCCTTCCTATATTTTGTCAGTTAGGCATTAAATTGTGCAGCAGGAAATTGCAATGGCTTTCCAGGGCCTTTTAGGTATCTTTTCCCAGATGCACAGCACAGAGTGGTGTTTTGGAGGGAAAGCCTGGCCTCATGACTGCCCATGGACTGCAGCTGCCTGATCAGCTCCATCCAATGCCCAGGGCAAGAGAAGGGAGCAGGGTCTGAGTTTAGCACTCAGTGCACTTGTGTGCCCTTAGAAGAGTGATCCCACATCTTGGCAGAGATTTCAGTTTTGATATTTTGCCTATGTGATCACAGGTGGCAACTTAGTTAAATCATTTAAACATCTCTAACCTGCTATGTCAAAACCTGAATACAAATCATTGCCCAGATTCCACTAATTGATGCTAAATAGAAAGAAAAATAACATAGGAGAAAAACGTTTCTAGAAACAATCAATAAATTAAAGATTCTTGGGGATATAAATTCAGCAGTTAAATGAGATACTAATGAAGATGGGAATTTAATGGTGAGTACTCTCATTACATTGTTTTAAAAACTCCATTTGATGTAGATTTGGTACTGGTAAAAGGGAGACAGCCTCGTGACAAACGTCCGTGAGAACAAAAGTTGTTCTGCCATCTGAGCATAACTCCTGCAGTTTATTGCTGAGCAGTTTTGCTTCCCCATTTCTGGAAGTTGTTGCAAGATCTGGTGGGGAAGCATGGGGCAATTAATTAAAAACAAAACAAACAAACAAACAACAACTAATGACTGTTCCAGAGCATCAGTTTACTTCTTGGAGCCTAAAAAGCACAGGATATTAACCCATACATCTTTTATAATTTTATTTATTTATTTTTACACTGGAGGACAGTTGCAGAGCCCAAAACACTGCTAATGGTTTTAAATGAGTACTTTAATTAACTAGAGCTGGCCTGAGCTGGCTTGGCTGCAAACAGGTATTGGGCTTCCAAGGAACAGAGCTGCTCAGGTACTGCCAGACTGCAAATTAAGGATGCTGCTTCCAACTCATCTCAGCCCTGGTGGGCAGCACTGTGCTGCCACTTCCTAGCTCCTGCCTCTTGCCCCATGGCTGGATGTTGTTCCTATTTCCTAGCCCAGAAGGCATTTCACTTAACCTGGTCTGGATAGCTGCCTTAGGATGAGATGAATGATGCCCCCCAAATTCCCATTTCTCATTGCAGCCTGGGTAACAACTCAGATCGATAAATCTAACATTCACAATCAGGTTAAATGCCCTGGAGTGGGCAGTTTCCCAGCTTCAGCCCACTTACCATCCCAGGGGATGCATATTCTGCTCTGCTTGGACCAGCAACACTCTTGAATAGGAAAATGCATCAAACTCCACTTCTGCACAGGCTCCAGCCCCACTGTGGCTAGGAAGAGGCAGCTTGTTAATGCCTCTGCTTTGCCTTGACACCACAGAGGCATTTTTCTCATGTCAGTGTGGAATCTGGTGAATGCAATTATTTACCTTTATCTCACACTTACGTTTAAACTGCATCTCTGCTGGTACATGCCCTGTTTTGATTAATATTAAACTTCCAGATCATCTTTTTGAATTGGAGCAATTTCTTACGACAAATAGTCCGGAGAGCCAGATTTCTGAGTGATTAGTAGCAGGCTGAGAGAGCTGGATGCTTGGGGAGCTTAACGATTCGTGGCCAGATTCATTCACCATGGTTAGAGTGGTGGGCATGTCACAGCTGCGATTCCTCTGGCAAAACCTCAGCCTGAAATAATTTTAAATGAGGAGTTGAGTTTTTCATCCCCCCTGCTTTCGAGGTTGGCTGCCTTGCTGTGAGGGGGGAGGAGATGCGTCCTCCCAGCCAGGGACATACTGAAAAAACTCTGGCCGTGAGGACCTGCTGGGCTGTAAGTCTGTTCTTCCATTTTCCTTACATTCATAGACACAGAGGGGAAAACTCCCACTGGCTTCAGGGCATTGATCCCAGGGGACGCATATCCAAATATCCAGATGCTGTGCAGGGTGGGGGCAGACCTGGATGCATGGTTGTATTTTGGTTTGGTTTACCAAGGAAGATATTGAACTGGGGATGGAAAGAGTGATTAACAGAGAAATCATAGATATCACGAGTGGTTGTAGCAAAAGGAGAAAAAAGCCTTCACTGATTTCATTTTTAATCTAAGGGTTTGTCACTCATGGAAGATTTGGGTCAAGGGTTTTAGGAATGCAGCAGTGACCTATTTTTGACTTCCTCTTATATTATACCTGAAAAAAAACACATAGTTTTGAATTTTAGGAATGCCATAGGCTCTGGAAGTGTTGCTATAATGCCATTGGGTTGCAGTCAAGAACCTACAGAGCTGTTCCTAGACTGGCCAGGCAATGCCGCTCTGTGCTGGATCACCAAATATCCAACTATCAGAATGCAAAAAGAAAAGAAGTATTTGTAGCCAAATGGATGCTGAAGCCCTTTATAATGCAAAGATGAGTTGCTAGTTCGCACAAAATGGGGATCTCCATCCACAGAACATGTAGTTGTGGTATGGATGTGAGGATTTCTGGGCAGATCAGTAGCAGTTACCCGCAGTGAATAGCCCATCTAACCACTATGTCTCAGGTTCCAAATCAGGAAATTTTGGCTTATCTAGCTCCAAATTTAGAGATAAAAACTGCATTGTTGGTTCAGCAACAGAGGGCAAAGTGCAGAAAATCTGATTATATCATTGACTGGGCAGGAAGACAGAAGCAAGGTTTTTGGGACACTAGTCCTCAACTTTTTTTTTCCAGCCAAGTAAAATTCTTGTAGGTGCAGAATCTGGTTTTCATCAATGGTACTGCTTTTGACCCAGGTGGCCCTCAAACAGAATTTAAGTTACAGAGGTCCAAGTGAACTTCTTAGTTGAACAAGGTCTGGAATTCAGCTGGGATTTGGACCTAACTATTCCAGGTTGTTGTAATGCATCAGATACACAGAGCCTGGAGAAAAAACACCATGGGCCAGTCATGGCACTGGAAAACACATGGCTGTTGTTGATCCTGTGGAGTGAATAGGAATTCAAGATTTTGAGTGTTTCTGGAGTTTGGGCCCAAGGTCTGGGTACTCTCTTATCGAAGCTCAGAAATTACTTTAAGATGCTGAACATTGATGGTGCATTGTATCTTGCTGTGGAAAAGGTCAGCCCTGTTATTTGTGGAGAGAGGGTTGTCTGTGCTTCATAGCTGGCTGACTTTTTGGGCTACATGGTATAATTTATAATACTTACTGTTTGCAGACACTGGGGTGAAGGTATGCTGTGTGTGGAACTTAAAATTCATGCCATTTTAATTGAAAACATGGATTTTTTGCCCAGAAGTGGACAGAGGCATTTAGTTTTTTCATCCTTGGCTTCCTTCTCAGTTAGAGGGGAGAAACACAGGGACTTGTAGGACATGAATAGTCTTTATTCTACAATAGCAGTCTAAAATAGTTCAGATGCAACATACCCCCAAAGTAGAGAGAAATAGACTCTGGTAATACAGACAGATTGGGATTATCTTGCATGGTGACATTTACATTGTAGGTGTTAGAGGCAACTCCTGTTTCCTGCTGTCTTTCTGTTTCCTGCCCAGCTTGTTTATAGTTTATGAAGTTTATAGTTTATTGTTTATTGTTTATGAAAATTAAGAATCTACTTAGTCCAGGATCTGGAGGCTTGAGCAATTTTTTTAAAAGTTGCCCACCTGTTTGTTGCAGAGAAGTCACTTGCCTAAAAACATGACGGAATGTAAGTTCCTTAATAAATGCAGAACACTCTATCATATTTTTGGACTGTCAGCCTCAGAATTTGCAATTCCATGCAGAATTCGCTCAAAACTACCAGAAATACATTAGCTGTCATGGCCCATTTCTTCAGCACAACTCTGTTTTTGAGTAGTAGAGTTAGCTTTTAAAGCTGTCTGAAGTTGTTTGATATTGATATGAGCAAATGAGATGAGGTCCTGGCATGCCAGTCACTGTACAAACAGGATTTAAGAGCTGTTAGAACTTCCAGTTTCATCACTAATTGGGGCAAAGAATGGGAAAAAGAATATTCCTGTGGGCAGCTGACTCTTGAATTCTCTGTAGCTCTGTTTACAAATCAAACAGGTTGTGCTTGAAGGCTGCATGTGGCAGATGGGAAGTCCAAGTGCCCTTCTCCCATCCATGACAAGGTTCCACCCAGGAAAATGAGGGGAGAGTGGCCTTAAGCAACAGCTGAGCAACCTGTGAGCTGCTCTTTTTTGCCACCTCCAGCCAAATGTTATTGTCACTTCCCTTGCAGCTGCATGATCTAATGTGAAGGAGAAAGAGTGAAAGAAAAAAAAGCCCTCATTTTCATCTGGTTATCCAGTTGAATCAACAGCTGCAAAATCATGATGTCCTGTTCCCAACTGTGGGCATGGGAAGCCTGACAGCCCTTAGATCTCTGTATGTGTCATGTGAAGCTATGCTGTTAATCTCCTGGTCACTGCACCTTCCTCCTTCACTGTAAAATCATCTCTCCTGAAGAATCTCCTACATATCTGGCAGTAGTATCTATGCTTTTCTAAATACATTTTTTACTCTGCTCAATTTAACAAAGGGATAATGTATGTCATGAAACACTGTTTTGTATCTGTTTGGCAATAACTTTGCTAGTGTAGTGTTATGGGGAGGAATCTGATTTGTTTTGATGTAGGATCAGTCTCTGACTGCATAGCTATGTGTGGCTTTTATTACACACCTCTTTCTGAGTGCAGAATTGTAGACTTGTATCAAAAATGCAGGGCAGCAAAATGAAGCATAGACTTCAGCCTGTGTCTTCTTCACTAGTTAGCTAAAACACAGAGCAAAACACCAAGACTTAGAGAAAAATATGTACTGGTGTTAAGCCAGGATACTCTGCAAGGCTTTAAATTCATCTAAAGTGACTGTGAGGAATCCCTACTGCCTAATTCATTTTCTTGTCTGACAAATAGCCTTTGAGATCACATAAAGTATATATAATGTGAGTGGCAGGGGGAGAAACATCACAAATTACCTTCTCAACACATAAGTCTGTCTATTACTCAGTTGTTATAACTGTGTGACTTCAGTAACCCCTGGTAAATGCTGTTTGTCCAGGCATAAAGTAGGTGCTGGTAGACTCACCAGATGTGAACTGCCCAGGAGAAGAAAGCAGCAGGTAAGTTTGCATTGACCCCTTTTGGCCCAGGCAGTAGGTGCCCAAGTGACCATGCCCAGGAGCAGAAAGGGTAACAGGACAGCACTGGACCACAGCAAATTGAATATTAAGGGTCATTCTCTTGGGAATGTATTAAAGGAGATACACAGTTTATCAACAGTAGTCTAGGAAAAGTCTGTAAAATACCATTTCATCTTTCTTTGGAGGGAGGGCACATTGGAAGGCCACGCTTCCCATAACATGATGTCTATGAAAGAGCAGCTTGTCACTGGGATGTGGGTCATTCAAGTTGACACCAGAGTTTACCCCTGCATGCCCCTCCTTCTTTCCCTTGCATGTAGACTGTCTGGAATTGTGTTGAGATTAGCAGAATTTGGATCAAATGCAGTGAGAGAACTTGGAAAGGATCAAGGGGAAAGTGTGATAATATCAAATGGTGTTAGCTCTTATGGCAATGTATTACTTTCTTCACTGAGATCCTGGACAACGATAGGCAGATAGATGAGGACCAACAGGAAACTGCAGAAACTTTTTTCCTAGTAGTTCTGGATTTCATACATCATTCATTACAGAATAGCATGACATTGGCTAGAGGCAGCTCCTGATATAAGTAAAAGAGGTTTTATTAAGGCAGAGCAGGTGCTTGCATGTTTTGCCACCCAGACAAACTCTCAGTTTGGGCATCTCTCTTGGTCCGAGAGTGTCCAACAGTATCAGTCCTCAGTGATGCTTAAGAATATGCCCAGGGCCTATCTGAACAGAAGTGTGCTGCTTTTTGAGTTTATGGCACTTCTGAGGAGAGCTGTTTCTCTTTTGTTGCCTACTCTGTGTGTGTAGGTAGTCTCATTTGTGTTTTTGTCCCAGATTAAGGTGACTACTGAAACACAGAGTCCATCCTGGGCTTTGCCTGTCCTGCTCACACATCCCCTGTGCCCTTAACTACAACTGAGCAGTACAACAGAGTTGCTTCCAGGTGTAATGTCGGTTAAACCTCAACACCTTCCCCTCATGGTCTTTGCTATCAGCACTCAAGAGAAACCACAAGGGGAGAATGATAAAAATTGATTTCTGTTTCACTGGAAATATTTCCCCTTTTGTCCAGAGACTGAGACCGTTCTGCCTCTAACCAGTCCTCCCTAGGGTTTGATAACAGTAGCTCACGGGAGGCTCTAGCTTATCTGAAGACCAAACAGTAAATTTCTCATTTCCGCTTAGTGGTGAGGTGTTTAATTGCTGCTTAGTTTCACCAGTGAAGTAATTCACATTGACGTGCTAAAAGCAGCCACTAGCAGTTAAGCTTGCATCCAGGGGCTGTGGTGAACGATCCTGACATCTTTTTGCAGGCTCCAGCTTTGCAGGCTGGGAGTGTTCAAGTTTCTTCTCTCGAGTGGGCAAGCAATCTACAGAAAATTAAGTTTGAAAAGCCATGAGAGGGTGGTTGTAAAGGCAGCTTAAGGAAAGAGTCTCTGTTGGGTGAAATTTCTTGTCCTGCACAAATTCAGGTTGAAAATTAAACTGTTACCACTGTACTGGTAGTTTAGAAAGAGACATAATGTTTAATTACAGAGAGACAGGGTTGAACAAGGAACAGAGGACACTCTCCTCATAAAATCCATGCAAGTCTATACATCTTTTGAGTTAATGTTGTCCTTAAGGTTATATAGGGTTACAGAGGTAGATACGGAGATGGCTCAGTGTGGAGTTTGTAACTTTGCTTAGTGGACTCAGTCTTTGCTTGCACTAGTGTAAATCAGGAGTAACTCTTCTGAAGTCTGAAGGCTCAATTCTCCACTGCCTTACGTGGTTATTCGCAGCTCTTGGCAGTGGGTGTAAAATGCTGCTGTTAGGCCAAAGTCATAAGGAGTTCTGAGCTGGTACCAATTTAAATCTGCCTTGTTCTCTGTGAAATAATTCTGGATTTGCCCTGAAGTAACAGAGGTAGAATAGTCTGGTCTTTTTTTTTTTTTTTTTTTTTTTAGTTTTTATTTATTTATTTATTTATTTATGTTTATTTAGAGCTCCATGCAGAAGATGCAGAATACCTTGCACGTATCTGAACATCTATAGGTACAGAGGCTGCGTGACTTGGAGGCAGATAAACAATTTATTTTTATGAGTTGGAAATGGCCAAATAACTCATGAATGGCAGAGCACGGCTGAGCCAGGGTTGATGACACATGAGTGCACCAAAGCAGGGGAAGTAAATCATTTGCCGCAACTCCTCAGAGTTGCTGCTGTGGTGGGTAGGGAGTTATAGATGTACCATCTTGGGATCCATCTCTGTGTGTTTTATTATGTTCATTGGACATTTGTGGCATGTGGTTAGTAATGAGTGATCACTGGGTTTTTGTTCAGTGTTTCTTGGTGGGTCACACCATCAGGGTTTGTTGGTGTACTGTTTCGGTATTCCTGCAAAGAAAGGGCAAGCTTCACGGCTACGACTGAGCTCAAGAAATCATTTGCTTATTTAAAATATGCAGTCAACTGATGATTATCTTAGAAGATGCAATTGCTGTATTTGTGGACTAGATAATATGAAGCTGCCATTCATTTTCAACACTTGTCATTGTTCTCCAGTTCAGATAATGCAATTATGCAGAAAGAGCTATACAAGATCAGTATTAACAGCTTCTATTCAGCCTTCAGATATGAGGAACCTTGGGTGAAACAAGGCTTTAGAGTATGAAATAACCACACAATTCCAGAAACTTATGTTTTAGAAAAGGATCTGTAATTCCTGCTCATGAACTCAGCCTGCCCTCTGTGCAATTCTGCAGTCCTCTGTCAGTAGGAAAGACAACATAGGATGCTTCCCTTGTCTTGTAAATGAATATTGGAGTTGAGAGGCACATCAGGGATCCACCTGAAAGCTATTACCTAGAACAAAGTTCATCCATGTATTTTTACCTACAAGTAGTTCATTAGCAGTTGATTTCTTATAAATAACTAAGATAAATAAACACACTACTTGGCTGAAACCAGAATGGTTCCTCATACCCAATCCCCAGCTGTTTATATTCATGAGTCTGATGTCTTCAAACTGAAAACCATGAGCCAGAGAATTGATATCATGCACTGAGCAAAATACAGTATAAACACAATTAATTAATTCCTTTATATGGAAAAGGAGTTGGAATCCAGCACGTCTCTCTTGGGCAAATTATCAAGATGAGAGGGCTTCCCATAGCTGAAACTGAGAGCACCAGCTTTCTGCATACTTAACCTGTGATTGTATATAACATGCATGAAGTTAAGTGAGATGTCATTTCATTCATGAGAGTTCCATTATCTTTAATCAGCTTTTTATGCGATTCCTCCTGTATTTAATTCCTTTGTTTTAAAATATGTAAAATTTTCCTTTCCAAGCCTGGGCAGTCAGAAGATGAAGAATTCAATATTTTATTCACAAAAATACTCCATTCACAGGAGCTTTCACACAGTGAATTCTGAAAATAAGAATACTCAAACTTGTTTTCAGAGGAAGAATTGTGAACCATTTAAGCATCCTTCCTACAGCTGTGTCTTAAAATTCTTTGCAGAGTAAAACAAAACTTTTATGAAACTGTAATATAATCTGCAACAGCAGAAATACCCAAGGTGATAGAAACCAGAAAAAGAGAACACTTCAAATAAGCTGTTCAAAAAAAGGAAGAAAAAAAAGTCCTGATGACATGTAGTGTTTATTGCTTTCACTTGAGACTAACTTTTTAGATCTTGCTTATGTAATGTGCTAACATTTGTAGGAAATTAAGAAGAGTAAACAAACCTCTGCAGTCCCTGTGAATTGAACATTGATATGCCTTAGTAAAAAGATGTCTTCACCTTCCTGAGGTCGAAAGGGGTTAGCAAAGCACAGACTTTGACAAGAAGAACAACCTTTCAAAGCCTTTTACTAGCAGGGAGGAACAGTTCATTGAATGCATCTAAATGCTTCATTGGAATATGGGCTACAAGCTGGGCACTTCTGTTCAAGGAAGAGATGGACCAACTGATAAGAAAATACAAACAAGCTAATAAAGTGATCAAAAATTTCATTCTTTTTAATATTTAGAAAAATTATCAGTATTCCCTTGAATTAAGTAACCCAAGTATAGTTTTCAAATTTTACATAAATGAGTGTGTAAATGCCTCCTGTTATGGGAGACAGGGAAACTATTTACTCTTGTGTCCATGAGTTCAAACTATGGTCCGAAGTAGCACATTAAGGAAACTCAAGAGTGAGGATGGTGAAGAGAGAGAACACACCAACTAGGAAGGTTTTGGGGTCTCAGATGTTTGTAATGTTTCACCCAGAGAACAAAATGTGCCTCACATCTGCCTCCTTTCTGCTCTCCTGCTTTGGTGGCCCAGTCTCAGCTTGTGTCAGGGCTTTAGGTCTCCCTCAACCCTATTAGCAGATTGCCTACTTGTGGATAGGATTTCCCTCCTTTTTCAAGTAAAGTATTGAAAAAAAGTATGAAAAAGTATTATTACTTTTTCAACAGCTCATAGAATCTAAGCCAACCTTTACTGAGGGGTTTAAGACCAAGACATTTTTTTCACAGCTCTTAGCTTGACAGATCTCCATGGTTATGGCTCCTCTGCTTGCAAGTCACCTCACCTGCAAATAGCAAGTTGCTGCCCAGCAGACGAAGGTGTTACTGCTGTTCAGAGGAAGGATTTTCCAAGGTGTGACAGGCATTAAACAATGTTTTTGATTTTTAACGTTTTTTTCTTTGAAAGAGTTGAACCATTTTGGCTGTGACTTTCTAGGGTATGCTTACCACAGGCACGAACTTAAGAAGAAATTCCAGCTCATAAGATTAAAGCTTGCCAGTACTGTAAGCAATTGGAAGCAGCTTCTATAAACTGAAATATCAGCTAGCCATAATAATTGGCAAACCCTGGAAGTACCTAGCTGGCACATGTAATGTATGTTGGCATGTCTAACAAGTTCCTCTGGTCTTCCCTTTGTCTGACCATGTCCTGCTGGTGGTCAAAGCAGTGACAGCCATGTTGGTGAAAGTCCAGGAAAAAGGATTTTCCTTTCACTGTGCTGCAGTGCTGAAGGCTTTCCTATTTGCTTGTTCCCTAGCAGGCTGTCTTGGCTCTAGCTCGTACCAGAGTTGTCAACAGGTCAAACTGGATCCCAGAGCAGAGGTACCAAGGAGAGTAGCGTGATGCTTGGTTTCCCTGTTGCAACATTTCTATATTGCTTTTGTACCTTTGGAAACACCTTGTAAAATTACCGGAGTGTAAGATTGACTCTCCCTACCCATTCCTGTCTAACCAAGTATAATTGCCTCTGTCTAAAATCCATTTCATTTTAACCGCTGCTTCCTTGCATGGATGTTTGGGCCTTTTTGCTCTGGGTAGCAGAACTGAAAGGCAGCTAATGGGGATGGGTTCCCTCCCACTGTGTGCTGGTGATAATGCCAGTTGGTTTAGGTCCAGAATTTGCTCAAGTGCTTCCGTGCCCACCATGGGTACGGAGCAGCCACTGGGCGGTGGTAGGCAGGAGGGAGATGTTCTTCTGGGAGCTCAGCTCACCCCACCCAGTGCCCAGGCAGGGGCTGACCATGCAGATTTGTCTGGAGGAAAGGCTAAGCAGCGGCATTATGTTTTCTGAGATGAAATGCTCGTGCGGACCAGGATGATAGGTTTAAGATTCCTGAGAGTTGTGGTGTAAATCCTTGGCTTGATGACTGTTGTATGCCACGTGCTTGTCACCAGGACTGTACCTGCCTGGAAATGGTGCCCATGATCCCTGCCATCAGCCAGGGGCATAGCCCAGCCATGCCTCTGCAGCCTGTCTCGTCCTTAGCTGCAATTCCATACACCAGAAACAGTGAAACCCTTCAGTTATTTTCCTCTTGAACCTTAAATATACAGCACCTTACACAGAGAGGTCCCGAGTCTTCACAAGTCTCAAGTGGGTGATGTTTATTTTCCCTCTGTTGCCTGTTCTCGTTGCTAAAGAAGGAAGATCAATGGACTATTTCAGCTCACATGACCTCTGGGAATAGAGGATGCTGCCAAAGTAGCTTTGTATTTTAAGAAACAGGAGGAAATAAAAGGAAAAGGAATAAAAAAAATAAAGGATTAAATACCACCTCTTCCCCAATCCCACTCCAAAAACAATATTATCCTAATAAAATAATGATGTGTTGCTTGTATTTTTTTTTTTCTCCACAAGGACTGTGAGTTCATTTGTTTGTTTTACATTGCCTGCTCAGAACACTGTAGCTCTATGAGGTTAAAGAGATCCTCCGAGAAAGATCCTATTGATTTTAATTACCGAGAAACAGCCCACAGGGACAAAAGGACTTTGGCTGTTTATTTAGCCATCGCTGTGCTGCAGTATTGTGTAAGGAGAGATCAAATCAGTTGCCCTCATTATTACAATAATAATAAGGCAGAAAAGGTGCTTCAGGGCCTGAGCATTTTTTTATTTTTTTTTTAAGAGGCAATAACCTCCACCACTCCACCCACTAATAAAAGGCAGACTTGAGGAACAAGGAGCAATTACTATTAGTCAATATTAATTCAATTACGTTTCTGTTATTTATATCATAAAAAGGATTGGTTAATATTTTAGAAATATCCTAACCACAACAGGGGCCACATCTGTTCTTCCGCAGATTGATTTTTTTTTTTATCACTGCTAAATGCACATTGAGTGTCTTCTACCTCCTTTGGACTGAAGTTAAAGTTAATTAGTTACTCAGAATAAAACAGCAGCTAAACCATATACCTGGTGGTACAGTGAGGCTTTATGATAGCAACTGGGTTGAGAATACACCTGCTTGGGTGTTGAACTGAAACCCCTCCAGGGATGAACAAGTGCTACTTGCCTGGGATATCTTCCCACCTGTTCTGGACTAAGCCCAAGCTTTATGGTGGCCCCAGCAACAGCAGACATCAGTTTGTTCTGCTTATGCTGTCTTCTACATTTTTATTTTATTTTGTTTCTGAGTCTATATTTCCAGGTTGGTCTCACCTCTGTGACTTTTCATAAGTTGCCTCATGATAATTTAATATTTCCCCTCTAGGATATTCTCTCACTTAAATACTTTTTAATGAATGCTTGATAACTGTGGCCAGAAGTGCCCGAACAGCCAAATTCCAGTGCTTTATGTGCCACCTGTGCCTTAAAGAAAAAATAAGCCCATACTGTTGTTGGCATTGATGGCTGTAAAACTCTACTTGAGTGACCCAGGAGCAATCCAGCAGCTGGGTGTTTGCACAGGATGGTTGCAATACAAGTCCGTGTTTTAACATGGAGGTGAGTAAAGCTGGAAAAAATTGTTAAAGGTAGAATTGGTCTTTCAAACACCTTGGCTGGGCAATGTGTAAATGCATGTTGTTAACAGTATGGATAAAATAACGGAGCTGCAAGTCATTGCCCTGAAGTTGTAATTTGGCAGTGATCTGTGGGCACCATATGCTTGTGGAAAACTCTGCAGAACGGCTTCAAAAGGAGCCCAGGGATGAGCAGTTTAGCTGTCAGCACCATTTGCAATCTTCTGCACCAAAGGCATGGCAGAAGTTGACTCAGTGTCTGTGCACCTGCACAGGAGCTGTCGTCACACTTAAAGGTTTGCTTTTTCCTTTAAGTCGAGGCACAGAAAGGTTTTCTTAATTCTTGTTTTGCTTCAGTTGAAGCTTTTTGAACTTCAGAATGTGCCATGTGTTTTCAGTTATTTGAGTCATCCTCTGGGCCACCAAATCTGCATCTCAGTGGTTGCTCATGTGACTAAGAGAGATCCAAAGTATTTCAAGCAAAGAGGTTTCCGTCAACAAGGCAGCCAGAGGACAGCACCAGGCATATGACACAGGTCAGTCCCTCGTTTAAATAATATGATGTTCTGCTGAATGTGCTTCCTTAAATGTCCAGAAATGATGTGAGTTTGGACAGAAGCACACAGAGGGCAAGTTTCTGAGCCAAGAGCTGTGGCATTACCTCAGGAGGTGGGAAAACTCCCTGGGTACAGGATCTTCCTAGGGGCTTGGTGTTACTAGGTGGGTTAAAACAGATGACTCAAAGTATCGTAGTAATATTTTACATTTCTGTCAACATATCGGATTACTGCCTGGCTAGTTATCTGAAATGGAGTGCATCAACTCACCTAGATTATCTTCCCCATGCTCCATTTTAAACTGAATTTGCAGACAGTTCATGACTGGAGAAAGCCACAGTTGCTACTGAGGGTGGGAAATAGCATGAAGGAGTTTAGAAAGATGTGGAGCAGCTAATAACAGAAACCCTTAGACAGGTTTTTAAATTACATTTTAGGTCTTTAATTGCATCCCAGATTTGAAGATTCCATATTTCCAGGTTCCCAGCAAGAATGTGGACTGGGAACATACTTTTTCAGATTTTCCATGATTTGGTCATGATTTATTCTTTCTTCTATCTATTCTATCCTATTTGGTGATATTTTATATTTCTGTGATCATTTAGGGAAAATCCACACCTCAGAAGTTGTCAGTACAGAAAGTTTAAGTGTCTAAGAAGAAAAGTAGAATAATTAAGCTCATTTTCAATGTGATAACATGGAGGAAGGGTGGATGAAGGGATGAATGATGACACTATTTTGGACTGCACATACTATGAAGAAGTGTACCCTAATAAGAAGTCAGAATTATCTGATGAAGAAGTAGCAGTAATTGGTAGTTTGGGAAAAAAATATTTCTAAGGAAAGATTAAGTCTTAAATTTGCAGAGCAGAGATAAGCAAGTACAAAAAACAAAATGTGTTGACAGTCCGTAAAAGCTAAATACAATCACAGATGATCAGGGCTTATTCTGTGGAAACTGTGGGTGTAAACTGTGGTGTTTGTGTTTGTATGAATATATCTGAGTATGCTCTTTTAGATAAACCCTTTTAGGCAGGTGGTCCATGCTGAGTTGCTGTTGCATCCTAGAACATAAGGTGGCCTAACAACCAGGTGTTTACTCATTTCTTCTGATTATCAAACTTGCACTGGCATCACATATGCTCTGAAGTTCCAGATTCAGTTTTCCTTTCCAGATACCTTGAGCTAAGAGTTATGCCTCAGCTATGCTGAGATTAACACAGAGTGAACTCAAAATTGGACCTGGTCAAATTTCCTTTGAGACTTTAGGTAAAATTCTTCCTTGCCTCTGTAGTTCAGCTCCCCATTGCCAAGCCACACTTCTGTGCTTAGATTTTAAGATTATTTTAGTGTTTGTTTTTTTTTTTTTTTTGTTTTGTTTTGTTTTTGTAAGACCCATGAAATGATTTCATTAGTGTCCTGAACTCAGGACTCATTGTGGAGGTCAGCCTTGGTAATGTTTCTCCAGTGCTTCTCCATCAGCCCCAAAGACCCATTTGCCTTTTGTCCTCTTCTCAGCCTTTCTCTTACCTCTTGTTTCCCTATCTTTTCATCTCTGTCTGTATCTCCGTCTATACCATCTGCATACAAATATACTAGTCTCTCTCATTTTGTATATTCTGGATTCATCCCATAGTCTCTACTTGTTCACCTCTGCTTTTGTCCTCAACTCATGTAAAGGGGGGCATCTACTGCTGTTGCTTCAGGTTCTGCTCTTCCAAAAACCCCTCTCCTTTTGCTGTACTTATCTTTACAGTAGGGAGAGAAACCTGTGGAACTCATTAATGCTTTGAGATCAGAGAGCTGGTGGATGTCCAGAGAGGTCTCACACTGCCTCCTTGCATCCTCCCTCCCACTGCTCCTTATGCATTAGCAAGCTTGTCTGCTGTGTGGGGCTATACCTTAAAAGCTTATCCAAACCCTAAGGATCAAAAGCCCTTTGATGCATAGGCTTTCTCCTACTTGTGGTAGTGTCTGAGAAATTTATGAGAAATTTATGGGAAAATGAGTAAAGTTGTCTCAGATTTATTTTATTTTATTTTATTTTATTTTATTTTATTTTATTTTATTTTATTTTATTTTATTTTATTTATTATTATTTTTATTTTTCAGTATTTGCAACATTGTTCACTGACCTAATTCTTACCTGGGCATATTAATATTTATATATCTTAACTCAATGTGATGCAAATGGTATTGACTTGGTCTTGCAAGGGAATTTTGCTTGCCTCTATGCAGGTGAGGCCCAATCCCCAATGAATTTATAGCACATAAGGTCATTATGCTTGCGTGGCTGTATGACAGCACTGCAGAATAGGAAATCTTGATGTTTAAGGCACTGTTGAATCAGGAGGGGAGAATAAAAGGATTCCCTCACACACTCTCTTGGTCATGGCTTTTGGTTATGGTTATAGCTTAACATAACTAGCCATCAAACAACCGTGTATTTTTATGGTCACATGTAGGTTGGCTGTTGGTTGCGTAGGCAGAAAAGATTTAAAGCTGTCCTCTTTTTATTTTTTTCTTTTTGAAAGCTACATTAATTGTTCAGATGTCTGAGCATCTGCCCGATACACATTGTTTCCCCTGCAGACCAAGGAAGACAATGGCTAAATACAAATTTATTGAACAGGCAAGCTATAAACTCTGAAGTTAGCACAATATTTTAATGGAAATCATACTTTGTCAATGGCACATGAATCAGATTTTCTTGCTGGAGATAACAGTTCATCAGTAGCAGAGTTAATTAAAAATATCCCACCAAACTTTCTCTCTGCTCATCTGCTTCTATACATAGTTTTTAGCTTTATAAGCTAATGGTTAATTGCAGAGAGGCACGTGTCTTTAATTCATTTGAATGCATGAAACAAAATGTTGCACTGTGTAAAGGAACCCCCTTTTCTCTTCACTCACCCATTTGATCTTCAGCAGCAGAAACAGTCTTTACATAATTCCTCAGCTTTCATTTTATGTATTTTTACAGTGTTAACTGGCAAGAGCTGATTCATTATCCGCTGTCCTAAGTTTACCTACTCTCAGTAACTCACAAGTTCAGGTCACCCTGCAGTGCCTCCTTTCGCCTTCGCTCAGATACCATGTCTAACTGAATGGAATTGACCTGTTTAAGGCCTCTTCACTCCAACTAAATTATTTGATCATAGCCACAGACATCTGTTTGGGGCAGTAATTGGTTGTTTATAAGAGCAGAAGAGAGCCACCAGCAGCAACAGCAGCGGCAAGACAATAAAGGCAAGGGACAAGCATGGAGGGCATGTAGACAGGTCCTGACAGACCACTGTCTGCTTGAGATAAGCAATGCAGATTAGTTATATGCACTCTATCTCACCACTGGGGCCTAATAATCCCCTTTAGCACTCATTCACAGTTATGTGGCAGACAGAAAACTAATACAGGGGAGAATCTGGTCCTCCTGCCTCGCCACAAATCTCAGCCACAGTTTCTGGAATCTGGGGGATTTTACCGTACAATTAGTTTTAAATGTCAATTTCATGGCAGCTCATGAGATGGAAAATAGAAGAATAGTAGGTAAAGATACCCATTGCAAACTAGATTATTTGAGAGTGAAAGATGGCTATTCAAGATGTGGCTGTCACTACTGCTTCCTGGCTTGACAGCGACAATGTGAACATTGAGGTAAAGGTAAAGGATGACAAAAATATAACTTGAAGGGCTGAATTGCTGAAAAGAAAAAAAATGACACGGCATTTCCGTGCTGCCTGTGTACAGTGAGGAGACAATGTGGATTTTAATTGATTTGCAAAACCTTGTTGCAATTATCATGGAACACAAGATGGTCGTGCTTGAGGGTGACTCTCAAAGGTAGCAAGCATGTAAAGTAGTGTGCTGTGCACGGGATTTGTCCTGTTAGAGCTGCACATATGTTTTCCCTTACTGTCAAACCAAAACACATGACTTCTTGTGGGTGCTGCCGGCCTGGGTTTAAAAGACCCTGGAGATGCTGGGATTTGATTAAGGAAACTCCTTGTTTGCATTCAGGCATCGAATGAAGTAATTTTTAACTACATGCACAAACAAAAATACGGTTACAAAAGCAGCAAAATGCCAGAATAAAGCTTATTTCAGTTCAATTCTCCTGTGCAGAAAATAGGAGAAAATAAATGATCACATACTCTTTTTCCACAACCAGCCTGAATTCTAGCACTGCTGATTTGATTGCTCGACTTTGCAGACTTAACAATATTATTTTAAATGCACATCCAACACGAACATAATCATATGCAGCTGCTAGGTGGCCTCTTTCAAAGCCCATTTGATGAAATGGGGAGAACCATGGTATTTGTCACTGGCTGTTGATCAGATCCACATCACATCCAGACAGATATGGAAAACCCAGTCACATAAACGCTCCAGCAACACAAGTTAGGGACAGTCACCACCCATCTTCTACTGACATGGGTCATCCCAAATGTTGTAGATCCAATGACTTTTCTACTGCACTGTGCTGTCCTGTATTCTGCACATGGAGAATTGTAGACAGAAGTTTCCAAAATTATTGCAAGTTTTGAAGTATACTGATGCCATATTTTTTTTGGGTAAATTTATCTGGATTCTTAAGTTTTTCTGGTGCCAAAGACCTTGTGTAGCTGTTCTCGTACCATAAAGTCACCAACATGGAGGCCCCACATTTTAAGATCTTCTCTGGAATGAGTGCTTTTTCAATTTCAATAGGATACTAGGAGATTCCCACTTGTTTTATTTTCATATTTAAAGTCTTCAGTTTGCCAAGAGATCAATATTTATTCCAGTTCTGAGCCAGTGTAGGAAAGAAGGAGAGAGAGAAAACGAGAGAGAGAGGGCAAGTTAAGACTGACAGATTCTGGGATGTTTGCTTGAATCCCAGAAACATAAATTACTGGGATGTGGTGCAGGTGATGTTACCAAGAGATTGCCATGACTGTGGTTGTTGTGCTAATGTTGCATAATTCATCGATAACAGCCCTTTTTCATTGTGGAGTAAACACATGATCATATGTGAATGGGTAAGAAAAACTCTGGAATTGTCATGATTTTAGTGATACAAAGAAAGCGATTTTGGGTCCTTATTTTTTCAAGTCCTTTTTCTTGATATCTGGTGATTCTTTTTGCTAATAATCATGAAAACAGATTATAGGCATGAGGAGAAAAGGAAATCTCCTCTCAAAACAGCTTCTTTAAAATCTTTTCTGACTGCTCAAGGGGATGCTTTTCGTATTTTTTATTTTTTCCAGCTTAGAGTTTGCACTGAACTAAAAATAATATTAACATCCAGAAGCCAACAAAAACATCCATGCTGCATTATTCTACTAATGACAAAGTGCTGCACCTTATTGCTAATGACATCTTTACTTTGATATCCATTTATTCTCTTTATTAGCTGAGATAAACTTTCATGAGCCCAAACTCCTTTTGTGTCTTCAGCATGTTTGTCTTCTTTCCACCGTTCCTCCCTCTATATCCAGTGTGGAAAGAGCAACATATTGAAAATTTGCTTTAACTGTCTAACTAGTAATAAAGGAAAACACCTACTTATAGGGCATATAGGATAGGTCATGATGGTAAATAGTTTTGCTGCACATAATAGCTTGCTTTTCCCAAAGACTCCCCATTGCTCTTTCCTTTCATTATTTTGGTTCTTATTGCTCTTCTGTTCTGTTTTGTCTGTGTCCAGCCTCTTTTATTTATTTATTTATTTATTTTTATTTTTATTTTTTTGACATGGTATGCATGCTGTCCAAACATTACCAAGCTTGGGGTTAACCTTCTTCCTCTGACAAGAGTGAGAGGAAAAAGATCTTAGCTGCTGGTCTCACTAATGCACATAGTCTTTGATATGTATTTTTGGAATTGTATGCTGTTAATTTTCATTCATTTATTTATTTATTTATTTATTTTTAGAGAGGGATACCCAAGTAATGGAAATTGCCAAGCTAAAACCTTCGTATCATCTTCTCTGCTTAAGCAGTACCATTTTAAATGTCCTGATTAATGTGCTTGATGAATCTTTTCCACAAAGGAATTTTTGCAGGCATCTTTCTCTGTTCAGTATTGTGTATGGGGGTGGGGGGAGGGGGGAATTCTCTGATCCTGACATCCAACTAATGTTTTGCACAGCTCCCACTCCCCATGCATCTCCAAGAAGTCCTACACTTCTGGCATGAATCTCACATGCAATATGGAACCTGATTTGTAAGGGCCATAAAATATTCACAGAACACGTGTGATTTGAATGTGGGGGCAC
The DNA here is from genome assembly GCF_011077185.1 of Oxyura jamaicensis. NCBI lineage: Eukaryota > Metazoa > Chordata > Aves > Anseriformes > Anatidae > Oxyura > Oxyura jamaicensis. The sequence goes on along the minus strand of NC_048896.1, from coordinate 89,135,746 downwards.
TTTTACTGAATTTTCTTAGTTAATTATAGGAGCCTCAAAACTCACCAGGAAGAGACAGCACCCTCAGCCACTGTAAATCCACATAGCTCTGTTGAAATCAGCAGGGTTTTTCTACTTTACACTAGGTGACTGTCTGCTCCATGGTTTTCATCCTTTTATTTATTTATTTATTTATTTATTTTATTCTGCATTGCCAACTGGAGACTTACTGTGCAAACAGGCTGTAAAGCACAGCAATGCTTTTGACTCCATCTACATGTCCTGTATTTGTTATCTAATTGCCAATAGACTGAACTGCAAAGGGACTGTATTTTTCAGCCAAACGACCTGTAAGTAGCAGGAAATCATATGCTCTTACCTCTTCGGTCAAGACAAGAGTGGCTACATTTTACATAATGAGAGAAATCAACTGTTCTTTATCAGTGCTTTTTGTGCAATTGCAAATCTTTAAAGCCTAGCTGCTGCTTGGATTTAACAACTGCATCCCAACCCTCCATACATCAGGCACATGTGGGTTGCTTGTATATAACTGCAATGAGTACCATTATTTGTAACTAGGCTGAGCTAAAACTCAGCCTCAGAACTTCCTGCAGGGATCCCTGGCTACTCAGCGGGAGCACAGTGTCTCCGTTAAAGAATGGTTTGCAAGTCTGTGTTTGATTTAGGGGTACTTATTTGTTGTTGTGTGAATTAATATGAAGATAATTTATGGTGTCTCTGATTGCTCTAGATGTCTGGGTTGTTGCAGACTGTTTCTGCAGCTATATGAATGGTAGAACCTAAGTCCTTACTCAAGGCCTTTGCTACTATGGGGTCCTCCTTGTCCTCCTCACTATGTTCAGTCCCACCCAGTTAAGGTGTTGCAGCACTGACCTGCATGATGTTTTTTTTTTTTGTTCTTTTTTTTTTTTTTTTGTTTGTTTGTTTGTTTTTCTCCTGGGAATCCATCTGGGGAGGCAAATTGCATCTTCTCAGTCCCACAGCCCATGTCAGACCCCAGCCAGAGCTCTGTCTTGCAGGTGAGGAATCTCAGAGGTGTAACAGGGAATGTGCTGAGACTTCTAATGAAATAACAAATTACAATTACAGGTGTTGACAATTACTCTTAGTAGCACAGTCCATTTAGACAAATACTCGTACCAGCCAGGTTTCCATTTCTGCAGGGTTCCTGCCAGTCTGATTTGCTGGGGCGTCCTGCTGTCTCTCTGCACCTGGTTGGTGTCCTTCTGCTTATCCTTTGCTTCTTCAGAGGGATGGTTCAGCTTAATGTTCTATATAGGTTGCCTAATTATTCAGGCATGGGCTCCTAATACCATAGATTAGTCAGATCAGTGTGTGGGCTTCTAATAAAAAATATAATAATTGATATCACATTGCCCTGTCTAATCAACAGAGGCTGTTAGTATCTGCTTTACTCTGTGCTTTTGTATTGTGAATCAAATCTCCAAATTGAACCAAACCATTTCTAGGAGTCATATTATCACCACTTGGCTATAGCAGCCCTTGTGAGCTCTCACAAGATCCCCCGAGACAGAAAGCAATATGCATTCTTTTCAGTTAAATTTAGTTTGGTTTTCAAGTGAAAAAAAAGCCCCAACACATACAGAAATGTCTAAGCTGTCTTCAGATGTAATATGTCTGGCTATGCTGTAACTAAGAGATGACTACGGACCCTTTCCCCATTTTCCTTTTTCCACTTATTCTTTTTTCACCTTTTCCCCTTTTACTGTAGTAAATTCCAGTAATGTTTTCTATAACATGACCAAGCACATCATAAAGAATTTATTTGCTCTGTTTGCTTCAAACCTCAGCTTGAAGTTTGTGTGTGCAGTGCAACCTATTATTTTGCTCTTGTTTTTTAAATAATCAGCTAGTGGTTATTTTCGGGTAGGCCCAAAGAAGTACATTTGGCTCCTGAAGCAGAAGGTGGTGAATTTTCTACAGGTCCATAGCTCCCATAAGGATTTTGCCTTTCCTTGGATTTGGAGAGGCTCTATGTCTTGCATCATCTGCCTTGACACAACATGTTTCTATGACTCAGAAGAGCAATGTTCTTGACCATTGTCTTCATCTCAAAGTTTTGGTGACCTGCAAGTAATCCAGGACTGAAACTATGGACAATCTATAAAATGAAGACTAACCTTTCTAACTCAACTTCTGTTGAAATGCAGTGAACAGGCAGTAGTTTTTGGGTCAGCCGGATTGCCATTTAGATGTGAGCCTTGTTGACCTCAGTGCACAGCAGGCTTTCACCAGGTACCTTGAAGCAGGACCTGCAAGTTGCTCAGGGGTTGCTTTCTGGACTGCCCGTAGTATGCTGGGAGCTCGTGGCTTATGTGCCAAGTTATTCTGGATCTATTTTGGTCAGTTGGGAACTAATGGACGGAATGAACAAGGGACATGGCTCATCATCTTCCAATACATGGCAGTGTGTGCTGCCAATCTGAGATGATGGGAAGTATAATTTCTCAGTGTTGCTGTGGTTTTGTGGAGAACTGATCATAATTCTCTCATGGTTACCTTGTGGTTCTTATATTAATTTGTTACACCTGTGTTTTTTTCTCTGATTTCTTAAGCTGTTGTGAACCCTAGGGGCCAAGGCATGTTTCATAACATTTTTTCTATACCTACCCTACTTGTTGCTGTAATGCATCCATTTGATGAAGTCCAACATATGATTCATGGAATGAATGCCTTACTTCAACCTGGCTACTTTACTGTTAAATGCTTTTATACTCAAACTCACTCTAATTTGATTTGTCTGCTCACATACATTATTATAAATGTAGATGGAAAATAATGAAGAATGGTGAAGAATGATTTTGAACACAAGATTTGATGGTTCAGCAGTCAAACTGGCACAGGGTGAGTTTGCCTGAAAGCAAAGTTTTTCCAAGGTGAAAGCTGTGATGATATGGTCTTTATTCTTGATGATTCAGCTAAGTTTTAGCTTCTCCTAAACAGATTATTTCACAGAGTTTACATTTATATCTTATGTATTCACAGTGATTTCCACTGGGACATATCAAAATGTTCACAGATTTTTAGTTTTCATAACTCTGATATGTTTTTGGCAAGTAGTGCTATCAGTTTGATGGGGAAGAGCCGATTCTGAGACAGTGAAAAGATTTGGCTATGACAAGTCAGCAATTATCTGACATGAGGGACTTGGTCCCTGGCTTTCTGCCTCCCAGCTCAGTTCCACGAATGTAGACATCAGCTCTCAGTCATCAGCAAAGACCAAAGGTGGAGCTTGGGTTCCCATTTCCCTGTGACAGGCCCTTGGCAGTATGCTCCCATTCTGGCCAGACCAGCATCCCTACAGCTTCTCCAGTTCCTGGTGAAGCCAATTATATGGGAAGTTGTGAAGAAGCAAAATACTGTTTTGCAATGTTTGCCCCAGGCACTGATTTCTTGCTTAAAAAATGGATCCGTTTTCACCTAGTAACGTGACATGGCTATTCCATTCCACTGCCCCCAATTTAGATGTGTATGTATTTTCATGGATATAATACCAGATAAGGGTACTTGCTTTTCTGCCTACTATAGTAAGTGGTAAACATATCATAACAGAATTAAATCAATGGCTTTAATTGTTCCCCAAATTTTGAAGGGAATCAAAATAGTAGCCTGACAGTATTTTACTGTGAATTTCTTTGGTAGATGAATAACTTGGGGAAGGGGATTATCCCCTTTTAATTTCTAATATTTCACCTCATTATATTATATTAAGACAAGGAGGGAAACCATAGCAGGTAAAAATCCTAGTTAGTGCAGGACAAGTATAGCTTTCACAGTCTGGGAAATGACATGTTCATAGTTCTGTTAGTAATACATGTTGTTACAGAGCTGCTTGAGTTATTGGATGTAAAGAGTTTTTCAAAATTAATATGAATGTGATAGGAACCTGAGACCTTGGGCCCACCTGAAAATACCAGGAACAACCCAGGAAATGCCTTATAAGTAAAAATACCTGAAGAGTTCCCACATTCTTACGGCCAGCAGAGAAATAGTACCTGTAAACCACTGGGGCCACAGTGTTGTTATTTCAAAGATCTCTGATTTTTTTTCAGGCAAGATGTTTTTCTGGAAACCTCAGAATACTGATTTAAAAACCTTTGCAATAGAGTCAACAGAAAAGATGTGTGGTCTACATATTAGCAGAGATTCAGCCTGGAGACTTGGGCAGGGATGTGGGACATCTGAAATACCATTAAGAAGGCCTGAGACAAAGCCCTGGCCTCTCCATGTGAGGTGCTGTGCATCCTCCGAAGGATGGTCACTGTTCCTGTGATTTAGTCAAGAGATGAAGGATAGGCGAAGAGAGCAGGTGCAGAGAGGTGGCAGGAGTTGCTCAGGTGGCAGAGAGAGGATTTGGGGTTCTAACTTCCAGGTTCACATCCGCTGTTAGCACTGGCTGTTAGCACCAGCTTCCTGTTTAAGTTCCACTTTCTGCAATAAACATTTCTTCTGAGGCTTTAGTTCACAGCAGGAACAGACAGGCTGATTTTAAACCAGTGTCACCTAGGTGCCCAAATAACTCTGTAGGCAGAGATCTTGATGCAGGCTGGCTTGCACCAGACCACGTGGGTGAAGAAATCAAAGTACCAATCCCCTTGGTGGCTGACCAGCTGCTGCAGGTTTATCACTTGCTCCCCTCCTCCTCAGGCCTGTCCTAGGCCCTGCCAAGCAGACAGAGTTTTCCTCTGCCCTCCCATGTCTTTGGGATGCAACTAAGCCACAACTCCAAGAAACTTTGAGTATATGTAAAGCAGCAACACAGTAAAACAAAAAGGGCCAAATTTTGGTCTCAAATGTATTTTGTGCATCACTCTTGAGACCAGCAGAACTCAGGCAAATGCAAGGTGCATCATGTGGCAAATGCTTTTCTGACTATGTGTCAAATGGAAAGTTTATTTCATAACAGGCTTGGATCAAGAACTACATGTGGGTGTTATCTCTAAGACAACTCACCCGCTCAGTGCAGGCAAATTGCTTTAAACTCAAGAGAAAGTAAGTAGCTGGGGAGCTCAGGAAGAATATTCATTTGTTTTACAACCTAAGGTGCCTTTATCTTCCCATACTCAAATGTGAAAGTATATTTGTCTCCTACCGATGAAATATAATATTGGTGTCACCTCCAAGAAATATAGTGTGAAGTACTGCTTTTCCTTCTCTTTTGCACTTTATGTAAACATGCAAACACCAGTGACACCCCACTATGATGGCAGCCAATAGACTGAACACTTACCCTCGCTGCTGTTGTGTAAGCACGGGCAATTTATCTAAGTCTCACCTCTCTTAAAACACTTTTATCAAAATTGGCGGTCAAACAGCACTGAACCATGGTGGCCTCAATCTTAAATGCTGTGGTGCAGATTTTAATTTGGGAAAGATTAATGCACTCTCAAGTGTTAATGCCACAGCTTTCTGTTATCTACATTGATGGGTGTCAGCTAATTTCTGCAGAAGGATTGTAAAGCAAACTGTGCATGTTGATGTTTCAGAAACCCAAGCTCCAGAATAGCTAGATAATAGAGAGGGGAATGGAACTATTTTCTCAAATTTCTTTTAAATTAGAAAATGTTTCCCCTGTCTTTCTAAAGCTGAGCTACCGAGTCAATTCCACTCAAGCTGATTCTTGAAGATATAGAGAATATTTCATTTAAAGGAGCAGTAAAAGTGTCAAAAGATACTTTATCAAGGTCGCTTTTAGATTGAAGATAACAACCCATCTTATAACAAATACAGACCCCCATAGGAAGCTTTGTAATTTCCAGTACTGTAAAAGCTTTCAGTCTCTGTCTCCATCATCTCTCCTGGATTTTTTACTTTGTCTGGCCACGTACAATGTCTTAATCAACACAACCCTTTTTTCCATTTAATAAAATGACAACAGCTAGTACGATTTGTCTGGTTTATTTTTCAGCTTCACACAGTTTAGCAAATACAGATGGAGTTTGGTCTTTTTGTTGTTGTTGTTTGTTTGAATATAGTTTTCTAACGGTGAAGAAGATGTCTAGAGATGATGCACAATAACTAGGAAATTCTATTTGTACAGACTATTTACACAGGAAGGGGGGGAGGGGAGGAGGGTGAATGCAATTAAGCTCATAAAACTTGCTCCAGCAATGATCCAGGTCAAGGGGCTAATAGGGAATTGCATGAATAACAGTCACTCACCCAGCCACATTAAACAGTCTTGATATTATCATCCAAAATAGCCAATTATTCTGAGTGTTATGAAAAGATCCTGTTGTTATTAAACAATGGTTTATATGGGAAAAAATAGTAATAAAGGGTATATGGTAAAAAAAAAAAAAAAATCAAAGGGATTGGTTGCAATTCAGTTCACAGTAAACTGTTTTTATGCCAGAGGGATGAAGGAGCAATGTTTTAGACAAAAGTGAGTTGCAAATGATTTAACACTGATTTTATAAGTTCAGTCATAATTAGAGCCCACACCTTTACACAGGGCTAAGATGAAAACATACCTTATGAGAACAAGTTTAAAATCTTCCCTTTCTCAAGGACAGTTCCTTTTTTAGCTTTAAATAGTCAAATTCAATTTAAACATTTTCTGTCCATTTGTTTCCTTTGCTGTATGTTTTAGTGTGTTTCAGACAGCCCCTTCTCCAAGCCTGTGAGCTGGGTTGGCAGACCAAGTGGAGATTTTTATTCAACTGTTGAGTCATAAATAACGAAAAAGGACCAAAATGTCAGGACTGTTTGCCTTTAAATTGGGATGTCCATTATTAGAGAAGTCATATTTCTACTTCCTCCTTCCATACAGGAAAGTTGTTTTCTAGCTTGTTGACAACTTTGTAGCTTTAGTTTTTCTTTTGGCTGATGCAGGCTGGCTATGATATAACTGCTCCATCTTGGCTTCTGGAGAGTAATATTAAGATAATAGTGGATATATTTCTCTTTCCTTCTGTCTTGTATTCTCAGAGCCTCAGTCCTGAAGGTCACAACAAGTAAGACCAGACTTCAACATGCTGAAACTGTACTCACCTTTTGCAGAATAGTTGTCCTCCTACAATTAGATTGCAAGCTCTTTTACCAGGGAGCTTCTCTGTTGGCAAGCATGCTATGTCTGTTATAGTATGGGCACAGTCTTAGAAGGTCACAATCTAGCACTGTGTAGTGATAAATGGTAATAGTCAGTGATTAGTAGCACTGATGATCAGACCTTTTTGTCATTAGTATTTGGAAGGTCTTGATTGTACAATCTCAAGCTTGAAGGTTTGGCCCAATTTTTGTTTTTAATTCATATTTGTGTCTTCTAGGAACACAGGTCAATTTCCTTGCTTGGGACTACAAGGGTAAATCTATAAAACACTGTAGAGTTTAAGTGTAGTTGTTTTGGCTTCCTGCTGCTCTGGCCTGGAAAGAAATATGGGTCACTTTGAAATGTATCACTACTGATAATAAACTAAATATGGAATATTTTGATATCAGTTGTGGATTTGCCAGGCACTTGGTACAGTCTGGCCACTATGTAAAAATGAAGAATGCCCTTTTCTGGAGAACAGAAGGTTCAAAGTGGTATTGATTCTGGAAATTTGGGTCATGACTTTAAATGATCTTATATGACAGTATGGGTTTTCATAGTTTTGTCTGCACATTTAAGCAACCTATTCTGTTACTGTGTTCCTATTGCTGCAAATGCACCTGGTATAGCTTGCCATAAAATTCTGATTGAATTTAAGCCATGTGTGTGGTTAGGGAGACATCTGTTAATTGTTCATGAAATTAATTGAATGGTGAATATCTAGTTGAGTTTTTATAGGATTTATTCCTAGGGGCTGTAATTGCTAGTTTTGTAAGAGGTATCCCATAAGTAGGCTATTTTTAAAGAGAAAGAAATACCTTTCCACATATCTCCTGTCAGCCTGCTTTCTTGTTCTGAATATGCAATTTTAGAAATGGGATTGTAGCAACTTCTCATATCAAAGTAAAATGCTTGTTTTTCATATGGGAATTACAGAGTGTAACATAATTGAGCTCACTGAAATGAATTCAGCATCTCTCAGAGAACAAAATCATTGAGCCTACCAACTAAATTTAACAGCCTAATAGAAATATGCAGGTGAAGGTACAATTAATTTTAATTACTAGACTATACATTGTTAGTTGCACAGCCATGAGTAAAATTAAAATGGCAATCACAATTAGAAAATTGCAACCTCATTGTGCAACAAATTAGTCACAAATTAAAAGTCCAGGAACTATTATACATCCACCTTATTGCTTTATGACCATTATTGCCCTGATATGGATTTTATTTCTTTAATGTCTTGTCCACCTCTTTACACCTTATCTTTGTTTAGGATCTCTGGCTCCTTCCCAGATTGTGAATAGAAATGATATAGGCTAGAGGGATATGACTTCCCTGTTCACTCTTGGCAGAAATGTGTAAGTGGCCCAATCCTGCTTGCGAATGGCTTGCGGAACAAGGTTAGTCGTGGGATTATTTCAGTGAGGTTTTCAGAGCAAAGAAAATAGTGTTCAGGGGGTAATAGCTGAGGTCTGTATGTGATGTAACCCTTTTAGAAAAGGTCAGGCCAGTTAAAGAGGGGAATCTAGAGGGAATCTACATTGGTGTAAGTTAGACTTTCTCCCACCCCTCCCCTCTGGCTGAGCACACTGATTGTCTGCACAGAGAATTTTAGCTACTGGAGCATTTGTGTTATAAGCACCATTTTTAGCTGTTGTCCACACTGATTTATAGAGCAGGATTTACAAAATATCTTATCTTTTCAGGCTTGGCACCTGCATAAAGCAGAAGTGGAGTAAAATACCATTCAACGGTGGCTGAAACTACCTTTGCCCTGAAACATCAGGAGCCATCATGTGTTCTGCAAGATCATGTCTGCTTGTTGTCCCACATCTTGAAACCTGTTTCTGTACCTACTTGGAACCAGCAACTCATCTGACTGGGTCTTCCCCTGCAGTTAAGTTGGATGAGATGACCAGCAATCACCATCGCTGTAACACTGTCTTGAGTACTGTGCAGTGAGAACCCTGCTATGAGGTGAGTGCAAGCTGTACCAGATACCAGTGTGGCTCTTGAGCAGGACTGAGGATCAGTGGAGAAGGCTAAAAATATCTTTGGTCCCCAGCTCTCCAGTTCAGCCCTAGATGCAGCAAGGGAGCAAGAATAAGAAATTCTTTTATCATAAGAGCATCTGCTTTATGCTCTTCTGCATCTAGCTCGGTCCCTCCAGTCCTCCTGAGGGAGGCTGAAGCAGAGGGCTGCATAAATTAGGGCTGGGAAGAGCAGTACACAGCAAGATAATTAATCAGAGTTTGTGAGAAGGGGATTGAGGGAAGGGTTTTGAGACCAAACCAGTGAACCCCAGCGAGATCTCTGTTCTCCACGTGGTCTCAGTTCTCTAGGGCTTTTTCTAAAATCACTAGCATGTAGGCCAGCTTGTGTGAGCCCCAGCAGGGGCTTTTGCAGTGCTTGGAGAGCTGAAACTCCATTTCAAATATACAATTGAACAGCTATCAGAGGGTAATGATGTTTAGTCACTACCAATTGGGACTGGATTTTAATTGATGACCCAGAGGTGAAAGTCTTTATATTCCATTACCTGCTATTGCCAGTATTTTTCTTCTGTAATCCTCTATGTTGTAATGCAAATACTTTGAGAAGTGGGAATTCAAGTGGGACCAAAGTAATACAGATGTTTTGGGGTGAGAAAAGATATGTTTGCTCCCTGATTGCTTATCTCGATTTAGGGCCCTACAGGGACTCCTTAGTATAATACCAAATTCTGTTTATTGTTAAAATGGAACCAAAATATTGTTTTTGAAGCATATTTTTATTTTTATTTTTAATGGCAGTGTTGGTTGCAAATCTCCATAGAATTCTGATTCTATCTTTGCTTTTCCCCCCATTTCCAACAGGAAGGATTCCCTGTTATTCCAAGCAAAACCCATTTTTGATTGCTAAATCAAACCCCGAAATCTCCCTCATGCAGTTCTGGAAAAGGCCTGTGATTTAGTGTAAATTTATGCAATTCCTAGCATCTGAATGCACAGAACCGTGTATGACATCAGGATAAAAGCTGAGCAAAAATTATTATGTTTATTATTAGCAACTTATGAAAATTTCTCTCAGAAGTCCTAGAACTTCCCTCTAATCAGTAGTTTTTCTGTCTCAGATCTTCCTCAGCACTGGAGGTTCTTGTTAGGCTACAAGGGCTGATTCTTCTCTTGAAAATTCAGGGACATAAAAATGAAATACCAGCTTTAGTATCTATTTGGACATATTCTGGATGGTCTGTGTTTTGAAAGATTTCTATAGCAGTGAAGAAGTAAAATCAATACAACATTTACCAGTACCACTGGCTGATATCCACTGAATATAGCCTGTTCTTTATGGGGAAACAATGTATGTTGTTTCTTCAGTATTTACCTTAGTAGTACTAACACAAATACCTCTTCTATGGCTTTTAATTTCAAAATAAAGTTATCACCTCAGTTTGTCTATCTGTAAAATGGGATTCATGGTAAGTCAGAATGACATGCTCATGGTCATGTGGCAACCTTGTAAGAGAAACAGGAATATTCTCCAGTTTCTTGTTTACTGGGCTACTGGGTGCTTTTGAGATTCTCCGTCCAAGTATGATGTGTCTCTTTCTTTGAGGTGCCAATCCACTTGGCATACAGTGGTTTCTTCAGTTGTTAGTCTTCACATGTTGATATTTCAGAAGTGTTGTTGTAGGAAATGTGGTGAACTTGTCTAGAAGAAAATGTTGATGGAAGGAATTACTTGTTTTATTTTCCTTTCAGTTCTTTGCTGGTAAGAAATTGGCCTTGCCCATGAGTCTGAAGGTTTTGGTGTTGAAATGCATGGAAGAGCTGCAATACAAATATCTTGTGATTTGGGTCAATAACTTTGCATTAATATTTGCCTTTAGTAATAAGTGGGTAGAGCCTCATGGGAAAGCTGCAAAAATGGAAATGTCTCCTTGTAGATATGTGTTCATGAAACCAGGGTCTGCAGCTGACAGAGCAATTGGAGAGGTGTCTTTAAGCTTTACTGTTGGAGTCCTGAAACTCTGTGCGACTTTTGAAATCCATGGTGTGGCAGGGAGGAGGGGGAACTTGGGTCCCAAACTTCCTGCAAATCTCAGAAATATTGCAAATTACTTATTCAACCATTTCTTTTAATCCATAAAAAATGAAAGCATGTTTCTTTAGATACAGCTGAGAAGGATCCTTGTGCAAGCTGGAAGGTAGCGCTTTGCTTAACCCCAGGTAATGTAAACTACTTAATTTCCCCTACAAAGAACTAATTACAGATCTGCATAATAAGTTCTTTCCCTATGGTCTAAAGGGACTCAACAGAAAACATGGGTTTGAGCATGTAGCTTTGAAATTAACTAAGCAATGTAACAGCATTAAAAAATAACCCTAGGAAGCCTTCATCTCTGATTTTATTTTATATTGCTATAGAACTCACGCTTCAGTGATTTCCTTTCATCTAGTCATTGGGCTGAAGACATAACACAGAAAAGGAAACCTCTTGAGTATCTGATGTGTATGGTAAATGGTCATTTCAGGGACCATGCACTATGGGCCTCAAACTGAGAGTTTAATTTAATTGGTTGAAATTAAAAAAACATTCATGCCTCATGAAATTATAACCTTTACCCCTTGTGTGTCAGCTACATCTGACACTAGCCTTGTTGTTCAGAGATGAAATCCCTCCCCTATTTAAATGGAAGCTCCTATGGGACCTACATAAGCCTTGCAAACAGAAAAGCAAATGGCTCTGATCCCTGGATCATTGCTCCAACCACGGTTAACATCAGCAGCATTTCTTTTAGAATGTCTGCTTTTATCTTTGCTACTACATTCATTTGAAAAATCATGTTTGTGTGTTATCAGCATGCTCATATTTCTTTTAAAATTCGTATGTTTAAAAAAAATTACTTTGTGTTCTCACCAGGGAAAATGAAATACAAGGGACTGAGTTCCACATCTGTGTTTCCTGTTGAGAATTTGGGAGCTGAGGTTCAATTTCTAGGTTAGCTGCTAATCTGCCTCATATCACTTGAACTCTCTATGTGATTATGCATGTGTGTGTGTGTTTTCTGCTGTGTTTGGCCTTTCTTGTTGCTTTAGAAACATGAAACAAAGTACAAGAATATTTCTTCATTTTCTGGATGTCTGCATAGTGCTGAGGATGAGGGCAATGCAACCTTCTGTGAGACTGAGGCTATTGTCCTAGTGCCAAATAAAAAGGATTTTTAATACCATACACCATGAGGTACAGATGGGTTGTCTTTAATGTTTGAGGATGGAGAAGGCAGACAAGTTCTCAGTTTCCATTGACTTCCAAGTGAACTTGGGGGCAACCAGCCTCTAGATTCCTTTGGGGAATCTTACTATTATAAATGTTCCTATTGTACTTATGTATGACACACTAGGTAATGAGATAAAAATCCTGCTAGCTTGTAAAACTGACCTAGGCCTTTAGCAGGAGATCTGCTTACAGAGATGCCCCAGCTCTGACAAATGTTTACATCACATCCCTACCAAATTTCTGGAGCCCTGCTCAAACATCTTTATTCTTTGATGCACTGGGTCCTCAGCTAGGCCAGCAGCTGGGTTACCAGAGCAGTTTCATTGATGTCTTCTCATTATACCAGAACTCTTCCCTGAAAGGGTATCAAGTGAGGCGGAAAGCTAATTAACCAACGTGGCCCATTCCTTCTTAGTCTTTTGCTGTCAAGGCACATCAATTGGTTTCAGTTTTGTGTATAATGTAAACATATTTATATTAGCTATAGATGTCATTGAGTTCTGCTTATCCTTAACAAAGATTTCAACTGTAGTAAAAAGTTAAGTAAACGTTCATGGAAATTATTTAGGATCTGGTACACCTTTTATATATGAAGATTCAGGCCATTTACACCAGGGAGGAGATGAATAAGAAAAGACTTGACAGAAGTATGAAATATATAGGGGAAATATTCTGTCAACATCTTATTCTCATAATAAGGGAATAAGGTGATGTTCAGTGAAAAGAAGATTAGTTCTCACATTACCAGTAAAGAAAGTTCCCACAAGGCAGTTATTTTTTGGAGCTCGTTGCTACAGGATGTCATTGACAACAAATTAGAAAGGCTCACAAAACACTGAGCATTTAAAAAGACAAAAAGAATGCTTCAAAGATTAATAGCATTTTGTCATAAAAGAGGAGTTTGCAAAGGGATGTTAACTTTGATGCTGTGGCAGATTATCCTTTCCTGCTTTGCTGCATCTTTTTCTGAAGTACTCAGACTCAAAAAAAGGCTCCTTATAGTTTCTGAAGTAGTACCCTTGATTTTTTTTTTTTTTTTAATTTTAATTTTTATTTTTAGCAAGGCAGGAGGTGTTCAGATCCCAGATATCTCACCTTTCCTCACCTTTCTGTCAGGATAGCACCAAATTCATAAAACCCTAATTAGATGCCCAAGTAGTCTCAAGTATCACTATGAATATGTGAGATGCCTTGTAGAGACTCAAGAGTCTGTAAGCTAACACTTTGTTTTCTCCATGTCCTGCGGTGCTTCTCCTTCAGGTATTTCATGAATAAGAAGCACAAAGTTGGTGCAAATCTGAAAGTATCTGATGCAAAAGGACTTTTTTGAATGTTGAATTCAGGTTAGAACTACTTTGTATAGCCTGACATAACACATACTGCTGACTTCAAACATTTATTGTTCAAATCCTGTCTGTGTGCTTCCCTTTGAAAAACTCAAGAGATGCAGAAAATCTGTCCCAAAGGTCTTGCCAACTCAGGGCTGGGTTCTCATACCTCAGGGGAGCACCAGTGACACCCTAAGGAGCCCTGTTTTTCAATCCAACTACTGTTCTGCATCTGAGGAGGATCAAAATATGGTTTTAGGCAGAAGCTAAGCCATTGCTGATTTGTTTGTACTGAGGCTGTGTGTGCAAGAGAGTTTCCAACCAAAATGTTAATTTGCCAGTTAAGGGAATATGGGGACAGCCAGTCATGAGTGCTGGAGATGTGCAGTTGTTATGGAAAGGGAAAGAAAAATCCAACAGGCAAACATGCCGGCTTTCCCCTCCTCTCTGTAGCTCACTGGTGACCCCTGTGGGGGTTCACTTTCAAGGGACCTTGGATTAAGCCCAGCACAGACTAACATCCAAGGTGCAAGTCTTGCTAATGGCAAGCAACATAAACAAGCAGGTTTTATTCTCTGGAAGGGCTACTGATTCTTGCCTCAGAGCAAGGAAACAACTGGGACTCATTGACCAAAAGTCAGCCAACAGATTTTCTCTGAAAATTGAGGAAATAACCCCTCTCCTCCCCAGATCTGTTTCCAAATGAAGAGCACTAAACAACCTCCTACCCTGTGTGAACCCTTCTAATGATAACAGAACAAACCGCTGTGATGGAACACTGGGAGTTGTGGGGCTTTCAGCTCCTCCAGGAATTGGGGCATTGCTATCTGCAGATTGAATCAATCTGCTTCAGAAGCATGATGGTGAAAGAGTCCGTACACGATAACAAAGTGACACATCGAGGGAAGAGCCTTTACTTCTCTGAGTATAGATAAGACGGCTTTTTAAAAAGCGAGCAGGCACCGAGCAACCACAGCCTCACCCAGTAGCAGTTTTAATCCTCTCGCTTGAGATTGGTGGAAGATTTGGCAGGTAGGAGGATGGGGTAAGTCTCTTCTTGTTATCTGAGAGAAGGACAATGCTATTACAAGTAAGGCAGCAAGAGAATTCTTGCCTGTTAATAGAGTTAAGGGGAGCTGAAGGATAAACGCTTTATTTTTTATCTTGTTTTATTGGGGGTAGTAATAAGATTGCTTGGGGCTAACTGTAGTGCAACATGATATTTTGTCCCTGAGTTGCTTGTCATTGGGTCTCCTGTGCACAGCAAAGGGCATTGCTATGTTAACCCAGTTGTGTTCACATGGATGTGGGGTAGCAGATGCTTGGTTTGCCCGTTATATTTGCTTCAAGACACCACACTCTTTGCTCACTTTCTTGAAAAGGGCTGTTGAGCAGCAAGGTATTCTTAAGAAGCTGACTTTTTGTGACTTTTGTTCAGAGGCCCAAACTTTATCACAGTTGGAGGCTGCAGTATAGTCTCTTGGAGATGCGCCCATTTAACGAAAACCCTTCATGTGTAGAGATGCTATGTTTGTTATGTGGATCTCTACTACACACACTAGAGGACATCATGGAGACAGGTGTGGGAGAGATTTCCACAGCCACTGATCCCAGCCACCAGAGGGAAACACAACCATATGCATCAGGCTGGTCAGTCACGTGCATCTTCTGCATGTGTGCAAAGTCCTGTTGGACAGCTGAGGTATCCTGGGGCATCCCAGTGGTACCTCAAATAAAACCCAGGGCTTGCATTTCATAAAGTCTCAACCAGCTAGCGGGGGGAGGGCCTCATTCTTCCCTTTGTAGCACTGTGAAAATGTTGTGATCATGGCTTTGCTAGGTGTGCATAGCGAATATATTCAGCATGCACTGGGTATGGTGTCTGTAGTGCGTATATTGTCCCTTGTAATTATGTGCCTATACCATCTCTGGTCAGAACAGGAATGGTATAACACCAGAAATTGGTGTTGCCATAAACACCTTGAGAAGGATATTAGCAACACTGACACAGAAAGCTTCACCTTCTGCCTTCCATTTCATAACTGTTTCACTTGTCAAGAAGGCAATAGTTTCAATAACCAAAGTAAACCATTGCTGCTCTAACAAAACTGCCCTTCATTTTTATAACTATCTCTGCCCACACTGGTTAAGCAGAGCTTATTTGGCCTCCTGGCTTTGTGTATTTGTGCTGGTAGGAAGCCAGAATGCACCTCTGCTGCAGGCAGAGCCTGGGCTGCGGGTATGGTAGACTCCTGGGCATGCAATTAGTGAGGAGCTGATAATGGAGGTGCCAGGTTGCCTGCTGGCCCTTGGCAATCAGGCTGATGGAAGAGTGAGGAGCAGGGGATGCTGGTGCTTCCCTGAGCTGGTTCTGGCATGCAGGGAAGGAGGAGACCCTTCTGCAGCCCACAGCCCTGGGCACTGCACTGCAGCCACCAGCTTCAGGTGCAAAATCCTTCCACATCTCCTTCCCCACATGGGACACCTGCAGTAAAGCTGGTAATGTGGGTGGTGCCAGTTAACACCGGCTTTTAAAAATACGAACCAAATACCCTCCAAAAAAAGAGTGATATGGTAACAAGCACAGGTTTTATTGTGCTGCACCAAGGCTGGGCAGGCAAGTGTTTTGTTATCCTAAAATTCTGCAAAACATCCCCCCAGAGAGGGAAGGGGCTGTGTATCTAATTGTGTGAGCTGAGCACAGAGTTATTGCCCCTTAAGGCAGATGCCTTCAAGAGCACCACAAAATGGGTCTGCACTATGAGCACGAGTCCTGGAAACGCTGCTGCTTTTAACGCATTTTCAGCAAAATGCCCTGCTCCATCTCCAGAGTCCCTCTGCTCTCCCTCCCCCCCCAGCCCTACTCTCCCCGCCTCCCCCTACACACAACTATTTAATTTTGCTCTGGCATGAAATAATAGAGTGCTGTGTATCTATTACAGATGTAAAGAGATTTAGACTGCCACAGGTTTCAGTAGCACATTCAAAGCCCTAACAAAGCTGGGTATAATAGACTCTCCCTGCCATTATCCATTCAGCAAGTGTAATAAATGACTCGGCCGCAGCCTGCCATATACCACCCGGCCCAGATAACAGCTGAAAGGAGAAAATTAAATTTTGCTTTTGTTGAAACATTATGATTTATGTATTTGTAATATAGGCTGCGGTGGGCAATTGAAAAAAAAAAAAAAAAAAGATTGCTGAATATACTTCAGGGTTAGTGATTGTACCAGAGGCCACTTAGAGTGCTAGAAATGCTGTTCTTCTCTCTGTGTTGCTTAATAATAATAAAATCATACAAATTCCCATTAACCTTTTTGCTCATTTTGATTTTATTTCCATATATATTTATTTAATTTTCTTACTTCCAAGTCCCGAGCCTTTGGCCATTTACTCTCAGCCTCATGAAAAATAACAGAATGATGGTTTATGGAGACAAGGCATGAAGTACCTAGGCATGTAAAAATGATGGATGTAGGTCAAAAAATCTATATGTCATTTTTAGTATTTTTATAATAATTTTCTTTAAATGGGGTGGTTTCCCCCTTCCCCTCCACCTCTTCACTGCTGTCTTTAGACTTGATGACAAGATATTCTGATATCCTCATCCTTGCAATATCTAGACCTATAAAAATAATTAACTTCTCCCACCTTAGAAATATAGAGACAGAAACAGGAGTGCTTCACCCTGTAATTTATAATATTGCAGCACCGTCCCTTAATGTTGTAATCAGGCCTGCAAAGTCTTATCGTGTTGTAGAATATAATGAACTTACTTATTCATTTCAACATCACATTTCATCGTAGTTGTTCTCCACATTACTTACTTGTCCCTCCCCTTTTCTGGAACACTGGAAGGAACATAGAAGTTTTCTCCCTTTCTTTTGCTTTTTCTTTACCTCAATTTTTGGGATCGAGCTGAGTCAACAGGCCCATCAAGGAGGATGAAGGCTTTCTTGTCTGAGTTCCCTAGGAATTTAAACATGCCTAGCTTTTAATATTTTTAGTATATATATATATATATATATAATTTATTAAACCTATTTATGTGACTTATACAAATATGCTTGAACCTAGCAAAAACATTTTTTTTTGAAAAAGGCCTGCATGGGAAGGGATGGCTGAAGGGACAAGCATGAGAAGGGACAAGCCAGAGGATGCTCTGTCTCTGCACGACTCCTTTTTGTTCAGAACATGTCTCAGATGTTGCCACCTAAAGCAGAAGTTTTGATCTGTAAATGGGGTTGGTCCTGCCTTCATTTTGGCTGGCTAGTGGGAATAGAGTCCTGAATTTCTTTTTGCTGACCCTCAAGTCAGCCCGTATTCAATGTGGGGTTCACCCAGTTATTGGTCATCAGATAATGTTGATTTTGGCTTTTCACAAGGGAAAGACTTCTTTCTGCCTCTTTGTGGAAAAAAAAATATGGTATTTTCACATCCATCCACCCACACCAATTCTCCATTCACAACTGCAATAAGTGAATTAGTCCCATTGTATGTCCTACCCTTCCCCCAAATCCAACTGCTTCACTGGCTGCTGTCTCTGGGGCACCCTAGGAGAAATACCCTATAGTATATCCAGTATAGTCCAGAATATCCCAGAAGCTTTAGGCAGCCAGAAAAGGAGCACCCCTCCAGCATTAGCCTTTTCATTCTGGTTAAAACCTGAGCAGGTCAGCATCATCAGTAAGAGGCAGCTCTAACCTCCCTGCAGAACGTGGCAGGGGCCTGATCCTGACTTCTCTTGTCCTCTTCTCTGTGTAGGAGCAATGCAAGGACATGTCATGAGCCATGGCTGTAGCTCTTCTGTAGACTCTGATATTCAAATCTCTTCCATTTTGATGCTTCAGAGGCTGGCACAAGTCTCTAGCATGAGGTCTGGCAAATATTTTGGTAGTGCATATCTAGAAAGGCACCAGTAGAAATGTATTGTGGTCTCACTGCATATAATTTTTTAAAAATCCTGGCTGCATGGGGTTAAATCTAAATAACTCATATGATTTTTAGACCCACTGAGCCTCAGGCTGCCAGTAATGTTTGTTCTGGAAGTTCAGGTGTGCAGGGGTTGTTTTACAGCCAGCTCATCTCTTGATCAGGTATTCTGCTAATGCACACTGACACATATTTTGTGAAGCAACATTCAGTCTATTTATTGACCCCCTGCCCTCAAATGCATACATACAGCAGAGCACTCCAGCTAATATTTAATGCTGAAACATTTGTAAGTACTGTATATCCTATGATCTATTGGACTAATGAAAAAGAAGGTTTATCACTGCAGTCCAGTGTAAATCTGCGGATAACCTTACTGTACAGTCAATTTATTCCTTTAACAGGTTTATTCCTTTATCAGGTGTTTGTAGAAGGTTTCACCATAAGTACAGCAGAGACATAATTTGCTGTGGGGCAGATTTATTTGTTTCACAGGGTTATTATTTTAACAGTCTGATAATCACTATGAGTATGTTTCACCATTTGGTATTTCTGTGTGTATATGTGAATGCGTGTTTATTCATTCCCTGAACAGGTTCATTTCCTTATCAGCTATTCATTTTAAAGAGTTTTATTACATATGCAGAGTGTGTAGGTACTAGAGTGCAGTAATTTTATTAAGAGATTTATTTAGTGTCAGATATTCATTTAACTGGGGTTCACTGTAACACAATCATACGCTTTCACCTGGCCAATTTTCTTTGTATCTCGCTGTTTGTTATAAACAACGCTTTCCCTGCACCACTGCCTCCATTTCCTTCTTTTTATTTTATTTTTTTTCCTTTTTACAGGGTACTCCTCCACCCTCTGACCTCTTTCATTTATTTTATTCATAATCATTTATTTTTTTTTCTGTCTCAGTGTCAGGGGGAAGGGATTTTTGTTTGTTATGAAGTGTTTTTAAAAATGAAGAGACTTAAAGATTTTTCTAAGAGGCGGAGGTTTCAGAAATGTCTCTCAAATGCCTCTTGGGAATTGCTCAGGTCCTAGTACGCAGTCAGTGGTTTGTGTGAGAAAAGCAGAAGGAGGAAGACTATCCCCAAAATAAGGCTCTGATTTACTCAGAAACAGTTTGGCTTCGATGTTTTGCTGTGATTTAGTCTCTGTTAAGGTTGTGTAAATATCATTTCCAGAAAAGATGGGGAAAGAAACTGTTCATGAACTGTAGGTGAGGTCTACATTTAACTTAGCATAAAATGAAGCTCTAAAATAGGGGAAGAAATCTAGCTGCATCACTGAATCTCATGCTGGGGCAAAATACAATCCTTATTCTATTTTCCTGATGTCCAGGGTAGTTCTGGACTGATTTGGTAGGATTCAGGCTTGGTGTCTAATCTGTGGTTTACCCTTCTGGTCTGGCAGCTGTCCATAGAAAAGAAAGGCATTAAAAAGCTGTCATCACTGCTCCGAAAGGTCTTGAAGTCACAGGGAGGCAGAAGGTGACACCGCACATGCCAGGGAGCTGAGCTGTGTGCCCACAGACCAAGTAGGATCTTTACTTTGAATTGCTTTGATGTGAGAGAGAGGTGCTCTGTAACAGTGTGTTTTGCTGGGAATCAGGAATCAGTGGCAAAGTTTGAGGTCAGTCAGCACTAGGTCAGTCCTACTTTAACTAGTTTTTGACTGCGGTAAGGTATTACTGCAACCAGTCCAGCATTATAAATTGCACTGGAGGCTTCTGCCTAACAGTGTAGCTGTCTTCTGAATGCTTCGTTGTTTGATTTCTGGTAGAATGGATCATGATCCTCAACTGTATTAAAAAATGCAAAACCATTTTTTTTGCCAGCTGCTGAGTCTGTGAGATAATGTTCAATGTCGAGTTTTCTGAGGACAATATAAGATCTTGAGCAATTAAATAAATCATACAGGTGCCTAGATTTAGACTCCCGAGTCTATACTTAATGCCTATTGGAGATAAGGACTTTTGAGAATTTCTGAGCATCTCTAGAGTCATACTGAGGTTAGTGGTGACCTTGGGTCCTTTATTTATATATTTTCTTGATGGAAACCATACATTTTATTTAGAACTCAGTCAATGCCTTTCAGATTTTAGATCACAGTTACATCTAGTTTAAATATTTAGCTGTAACTATCTGATAAATATTTATGTTGATCCCAGTATGCAAAATGATTTTTAATTCCCTGGTACTTTTTAGGATTTGTGTTGAACCCTAACTTCTTTGCTGCATATATTTTTCAGTCTTACTCACCCTTTAGCCAGAGTGTTGTCCAAGCCAACTTTTCCTTGAATCGCCTTGAAACTTTTTCAAGTAGAGAGCAAAGTACTGAACATCGCAGTATTTCATTCTAATAGAGGAGCAATATAACTTGAACTGGGGTATCAATACAAGATCAAAACTATTGATGAATACACAAAAGTAAATCAACATTTGTCTATAAACACCATAGTCCATTTACCATACACGATTAATACAATTTAAACATTCAATCAGAGGATCTTTTAGCATTGGCTACTGCTGCTGCTTCTTTCTTTGCACACAGATGTCCAGCAGTGTAGTTGGAATAGTGAAATAACCTGTTAAAATGCAATGGCAATAGCAGTATTTGTATCCCAGATAGTTAGAGCAAGGAGTAAGTCTTAGGGCTGATTAAAGAACTCATTTTCACAGAAGTTTTTGGAAGTCTTTTCTGCTTTGAGCTGGAAGAAATCACATTTCTCCAAACATTTTTGTAAAACAGAATTATGTTAAATTACCAGATCTGCACTGAAAAGAACTGAATTTTGTTTTGTTTCATCTCAAAGGTGTTCAAAGAATCCATCCCGAATTTCTAAAACCTTTCTCTTGATAATATCCTTGAAATCAATATTTAACTGCAAACCATCTTCACTCTGACAAAAATGTACTTTCAAAAGAAAATATATTAATTGAAAATGTTCTTAACAGCTCTAATCTGAATGAAACTACCCATCAGTTTACTCTTCACTGACTCATTAGTATGGCATTAAATTTATTACTACAATGAAAAAAAAAATCAGCTATGGGTAATTGAACCCCATTGTAAAGAACTGTGTTAAAATGTACTTAGTTATGCTCAAAGCTAATGTTATTTGTTAAAGCTCCTAAGAGAGAATTAGCAGTTGAAGTTTTGTTTTCATAGCATTAATTATTATTCTTGATGCTACCATGAGGCATCTTTGACTCGCTGCAACTTTTCAGGGAGAGTCTATGTGATGAGATTACTCCTTATTGAGGAAATAGCATCATTAAGGAAGAGCACGGAAGGTGAAAAATGGGAAAAGAGGCAGGTGTAGCATGGGATGATGGATCCGGAGTCAAGGTTTCCCCAGGAGAAGTTTGCTGGCTGTAATGTGTTTGTGATTTTCTTGTAAGTGTAAAAGACCCAGCCCAAAGACAGTGTGGATCCAGCTGCTGAGTTTAGTTTGTAGCTCAAGCTGTAGAAATTTGTGATTTTTATTCTAAGTTATGTCAGCGCCCACAGAAGTCTTCATAAAGTGTTTGAGCGTTTTCTGTAACTGAAGTCAAAGGAGAAACCTTGCACTACGGGGCACAATGCACCTCATCTTACCTGATCCTGAGAAGTAAATATCTATGAGTTTATCCAAAGTTTAAAGGAAAGTTGCCTGGAAAGCCCTGGTTCCATGGGAGCAAGCCTAGGATCCATGTCCAAACCCATACATTCATAACCATTGTGGAATCCCTGCTTCAGCTGTGGGGCACGGGAAAGAGTAACCTTCTTTCTTCTTCTGCTCTTCACACATGAACTGAAGCAAAGCCACCAACGTTGACTGCGACGACGTATTCCTTTTACCCCACCAGAAATGTCCTGATTTACAGCCAGCTGCTACAGCTGCCCATTCTCTAGGTTTAATGATACCAGAATATATCTGCTTGCTGTGCTCTTTGCATTGGCTCCCCTTCAAGTAGAGACCAGAAAATGTTGAGGTTAAGGGAGAAGGGGTACAAACATTGGCAAAGCTGAAAGCTCAGTATAATAATTCCACTTTGTAAAATGCAAGGTTTTCACTCAGGTTGCATTTTCACACTGCAAATATATGACACTGCAATGGTCTGTTGGATTTGTTATCCTTATTCAGAGGACAAATAGAAGTGTGTGTATGTGAATGCATATATGTTTGAGGGAAATGATTACTGGGATTTTATTTTATTTTTTCTTCCAGCCCAAGTGCTATTACATTACAGATCAGAAAGACCTTTATGGTAGCCTTCGCTATTTTATTACCAGTGAAAGATTGCTCCAAACTACACCTACTTCAAAACTGTTTTTGCAATACCAAGCAATGGTCTTTGTGCAGCTTCCCCTGACAGATTATACAGGTGTATCTTCCCTGAGAATTTTGGGTAGAGATAAGCAATGAGATTAAGACCACGCTTGTTTTCAGAATGTGATATTTACATTTTATATTCATGAATGCATGTTTTTTTCAAGAGATGGCTTAAGCCATGTGAGGTTCTGTGTGCCTTCAGCTTTCTTGATACTCAGAATCAAGCCTTTGCACAAGTTTTATAAAAACTCAGGTAAACTCTGATAGTGTCTTTGAGTGTCTACAGTGATAACAACGGATTTATAGATTTTAAAAATAAACTGAGAGCATCTTGATTCCTGAAGTTATCAAAATGTTTGATGTAATCAAAAAAAGCTGAAAAGATCCTTATGATGTAGCTAATTTATAATTATTATTTTATGCATGCAACACATGTTTTATTATATAAAATTACATATATTAAATGCAATTATTGCATGCAAATAGCCAGAGAGCATGCCCACTCAGGGAGATAGTCTTGCTGGCTGCAAGAGTTCTAAAATTAACAATTTGTGCTTGCTACAAGCCTGAGAATGGCTCAGAGCAGAATCTTTTGTTGAATGAAAGGCTGCTTCAATATTAAGTCTGTTTCAACGACTGAATCAAGCTACAGCTTTGAAATTCCTTGCGATTTACAGTATCAGTTTAAAACTGAAATGTTATTTGATCAGATTTGAGGATGTTAACTTCCACCTTCTATAGTGCTTTATCTGCATCAGACCATGTCCTGCTGAATAACAATTCACTAAAGAACCTGTATCAACCTGAAGTCATTTAAAAAGAAGAATTATGCAAATGGTCTCTCTTTATTTGGCTGTGCAGTAAGAGATCTTTCAAAGAAAAGAATAAGATGTAATTTCAACACACTTAGAAGTGGTGCTTCTAGGGGAAAAGGAAATCTTTGAAGAAGCAATTTGTAGGCAGAGGTATTGTGCTAGAATGTGTAAATTGATGATTATTTACTAGTGAGCCTGTGAAGGAGAGAGACACATGCCACCTTTTATCAACGGGTAGCTGCTGCACAAGAAGCAGAAATCATGATGTTTTTACAGTGTCTGTTTTCACTTTCACTGCTTGCCAAGGATGTAATGCTGATTTCTCCATTTAAATTGCAAAAGTAGAAGAAAACATTTAATGTGGCAGGTTCCTGCTCTGCAGAAACTTGCATGACTGGGATGGCATCGCTCTGTAATATACATTGTATTTTTGAATGTGTCCCCAGATTATGAAGCATTGTCAGCAAAATCTGCTATTTGCACCCAAATGAAGGCTGGAAAGAGTTTTTAAGATCTTTGCAGGGAGGAAAATTTAGTCTTTGTACTTCTTCAGGGGAAGGAGCTCTGCTGAGCTTCTTATGTTTGAGGAGATGTGCCAGTACTGGACTGCAGTCATCTTACCCTTTGCTCATCTTCGTCTGCCCTCTTGAGACTCGCATCTGCCCTTGCCTCTGTCAGGTGGCAGAGCAGAGGCAGAGCCAGGCACTTGAATTCGAACAAGTGAAAGAAGGCATTGAACCTGTATCCTGCCCTGTGGACGTTTTCTGTAGCTCTGGATGAGGCTGGAAGTTAGGTGTTTCTCCTCTTTAATGCATTTCATACCGGCTGGCTTTTGGTTGCTTCCTTTGGTTAGCTGGGGGCTTCGTTGTCTCATCTGCCTGCCCTGCTGTGGTCTTTCACAGGCTGTGGATGTGCTGAACTGTGAGATCCAATCCAGAGGAGTTGCAGACTCAGACAGGACATGCTTTGAAAAGCCATGGGTGCAAAGCTTTTCCCATTCGCAGATGTGTTAGAGGAGACGTTTCCAGAGGAAAGAAGCTACTGGGAAAATAGCAAATGAAAAGTGGTGAACCTAATACATAATGTTTATATAAATAAAATCAGCTATATCCTTATTATGAAGTGGAACAAGAAGGAGCTAAACAGTGTGGTTGAAATGAAAATATTCTCTTGAAAGTGTAGGGGTGAAATCACTTGTTTATAGGTCTTGCAAAAGTTCTCTGGGTGCTGAATCTCAGGTGATAACTGGCAGTGGCTCAGACATTGCTCTTGAACATGAAATGGACTTGTGGGCACAGTGGCAAAAAAGGTAACTTCTAAACATTTAAGTTGCCTGTGGCTAGAGACAAGATATTCCTGATGTCTGCATTTTGTTTGTGAGAGCAAACATTGTGCTCTTCAATTCAGAGCTCTGGCATCCCTAGGATGTGTGAGCCTGAAGGGGAGTTAGGTGGAACAGGAGAGCTCATAGAGAAAACAAAATTCACTGAAAATAATTAAGGATTTCTAGGGAGGGGAATGATTTTTTCTCTTATTCCTCATGCTGTTTGCCAGCTCAACAGTTGCACACTGAGAACTCAGACATTTGTGTGCATCAGGTGGGCTATAGAAACCTTCCTCATTTTGGACCTGTAACACCAAAATAGTTGTCCAGGCAAAGTCAATGCACAAGACTCCCAATGTCCCTTACAACAGACAGTACAAATATGATGAGAAGCCTTTGAAACCTTTTCTTTTCCTATCCTGGGAGAACAAGAACATGTTGCAAGAAGCAATAAATCAACATACTTCAACACTTTCTTGATATATTTTTGCTTTAAGGGCTTATTAGACTTTTTCTGGATTTGCCCTGAAAATCTAACTAAAACACAAGGTCCAAATTATCACCAGTGCAAGAAACCTTTTCTGCTGCTTTATCTGTGAGAAAAATGCTTTCTTCATGCCAGTCCTCTGATGTACGCATTGCTGTAGATACGCCACAGTTTAAAGAATGGTCTGTTTACTGTTTGGATAGCTTCAAAGAGTAAGTTTTTTTTCCCTCTGGAACAAAGCTCTTCCTTAGCAAGATAAGTACAAAGTGCTTAATAGTGCCTCTCTCTTTCACTCTCAAGATTTCTCCTTCTTTTTTTGTCCTTTATCTCTGCCTACTCATATGTATTTTAAAGGGGACCTGATACACTGGTGTCATACATTCACACTGCTTTAACAAATGATGCTGCTTCCGTGTAATTAATGCAAAGATGCTGATACCATTAGGCCAGGTGGACCGAGTGCTATCTGAGTTTCTGCGAATGTCCCCACCACATACTCTTTCTTCCTGAAGGAAGGGAATGGAGATGAACCATCCCTGTGCTTTTGCCCTACTGGAACGTGACTTCGTGCAAAATGCAAGACGAAGAAGCTGAAGGAGGGGAAAGTATTGAGGGCTTTATCCTGGGCTGAGTGTGCTGGACTGATCAGACTGGGAGGAGCACTGGACCTAAAATACTGAGGTGCTCCATCTCTCTGTGTGTCCTGGCACCAGCTTGAACACATGTGCAGAGAAAACTTTGCAGGTACAGTTGTAATCTTGCTGAGATATATTATTAGTACAACATACTTGAAATTGCACTTATTGCAAATTGCCACCCCTCCTTCTAAAATGCTGCCTTTTAAAAGCAAAGAAGATATTTCCTGGTATAGCCTGAAAAAAGATAGGGACATACAACTACCTCTCACTTCAGGAGCTTGTTGGGAATCTTATCCTGCCATACATGGTGCCACTTCTGTGCCAATGATGCATCCATGGGTACCTTGCCTGCCTTTCCCTATTCTGCACATCACCTTTCCCCTCTGTTCCTGTCTGTGCCAGGCTCTGTGCTTTATGGGAAAGAGATTTGGTCTTTGCTCTTATGTCTTCAAGCCTGCAGCATCATAAAAGCCTTTTTTTTTTTTTTTTTTTTGCTTTTCTTTATTCTGGTCTCAGCTAAATCAGTCATTCCTACCTTAGGTGCAGGACTGAGTCTTAGGAGCTTCATGGACCAACTCTGGACTCTTTCCTGCACACTAATGTTGAATTTGCCATCTTCTCTTTCCTTGGCACCACCTTTGATTTGAATAATAGACCGTGTGCCACATGTGGTCATCCTGTGATTCCATTTTTAAATTCCCTCTTGCATAAATTCAGGTAGGCCTTGGAATCATTTAAATTTTAATTTATTGATTTACAAAAGCCTATGTTTTCCTGTGTTGTGGACAAAAATTCATTTAATTCCTCTCTTCTGGACTTATCTTCTGTGAGTGCTTCTTTTCCATCTCACTAATATACTGTTCCCTCCATCTCCCTGACAGGTTTCCCTCCCAGATTTTGCTAATGATTGAAAATAATACTTTTAGTGTAAGTTTAATTTCTTTTCTTAAGTCCTAAAACTGCAGTGACTGGTTCATCTAAAGTATTATCATTCACAAGTAGTCTAGTATTGTCCCTGCTCTCTTCTAGTTAGTATTTAATACCTTTTTTGTTGTTGTTTTTTTTTCACATGGTTTGATAGCAATTTTGTTTTTGTCTTTCTTTTTCCAATTATTGTGATGTCTTCTTGTGTCTCCTGCTTATTGTATCAGTAAAGTACCCCTCAGCTGAAAGTGAGGATCTTGCCTGTCTCTTCTGTACATCATGATCACTTGTTGATTCAGTTGGGAGGTAAAATACAAAATGGGTCACGCTGAAGTAGTCAGCTTACAATATTCTTGAAACTTAAAAATATAAAATCCTTTTTCTTATGGAATGTAGCTTCGAAACTCATTCAGCCGTGAAGTGACTGTGAACAAGCATCACGAAAAAATTTGAATTTCAGATTTAAGGGTAGGAATCCAGACCTTTAAAGCATAAGGGAACTTCCATCCTTGCTGCCATTGCTTCATTTGCACCAAGCTAAGAGACAATCCAGAGAAATTGCTGTATTATGGAAATTTCACCTCCAGGTTTAATTAGAATATCTTAAAATATGTCATAATCAAATAAAGCAATGTGAAAGCATCTTTTATAGGCATTGGGGTAATTTCAGCTGAAGTTGGAGGTCTAAGAACTGAAAAAAGGATGTAATTCTCTGTAGAGGTGTAAGTGTGACCAAACTATTCCACATGAGTTGTTTGGTTTGCAGCTTTAGGCTAAAGTTGACTGGTTTCTTGCCCACATCTGATGATGATCTCTTATTATTCCTGGCTGGAAGGTCTACAGAATGTCTGCATATATATAGTATGAAGAAGATAACATCATTATGCTTTTATAGTTTTTTTATATATATTAGATGTTTTTAGGTGACTAATATTTGTTTTATCTTTCAGATATGAAACTGCACATCTATAACTTGCTATTGTGTTGAATAGATTAGATATCAAGCAGGTATTGTAAATGAAGTAGGTTTTGATTATAACTGTATAAATGAATTGAATATCAAATAAAAGAACTCCGGGAATATTTCTCAAAAAGAAAGAAGATTGTGCATGTCTTATAAACACATTTTTTTCATTGTAGCTTAAATAACTAATCTAAATGTGACTTAGATATACTAATTTTTCATTAA
This sequence comes from Oxyura jamaicensis, assembly GCF_011077185.1. Classification (NCBI taxonomy): domain Eukaryota; kingdom Metazoa; phylum Chordata; class Aves; order Anseriformes; family Anatidae; genus Oxyura; species Oxyura jamaicensis. The sequence goes on along the minus strand of NC_048896.1, from coordinate 89,107,460 downwards.
ACCAATTGAAAATGAGGCAGACAAGAATGAATTGCTAATGTACCCCAGATTCAAGGTATTTCTTAAAGTCTTGCTGGCACTGAGATAGATATCTGTGAATCTTTAGTGTGCTGCTACATGTTGCCACTTGGTCAGGGTGTGAACTACAGGACTGTCAGAATTAAAAGTGATAAGATGGACAATGAAATGTTGCAGTTAAGTCCTCTAATGGGACCTATAACAGGCTGCTATTGTCTTAGCACTAGCTGGGAACCTTTGATCAAGATATTTATGAATTATGATCAACAGGTTTTATTCACCCCAGAAATGAAACAAGAAGAACAGAATGTTTGTGGTGGAAGGATCACCACATCTTACCTTTTTATTGCTCCATCTTTGCTTCATGGAAAACTGCAGGAACACTAGTAGGCTCGCTCTGAGTGATCTCAGAAATGAGGGCAAAATCTCTTTACATGCAAATTTACCTTATGTCTCTTGTTTCTAGTCCCCAACAGACTAAAAATGAATGTTCGTTCTTTCATATTGCCTCTTGAAGTCATGAATGGTGCCACTCCTCCTTCACCACATGTGAAGGCCTACTACTGCCTGTGCAGATAAGGATTAGGGACCTTGGTGTATCGCCTTGTCTCATGTGCAGGATAAGCATAACTACACTGGGAGATTCTTAACTTTTCCTCAGTTGCCATCAGAATAGTTCACGCTGCCTTCCTAGTCAAACCAACCCCACAGAACTGCCAGGATACCACTGCTATTTGTTCCTTGTGTGCATTTCAGGCCACTTGAAAGTCTGGGTGAGAAGGTGGAAGGAAGTTGTAGGGAGTCTTGGATGCAGGGAGCTGAGGAATAGAAAAACTGCTGAATAAACTAGCTGATTATTGTCACTGAAACTGACAGTATTTCTGTTCGCAGTGTCCTTGTTTAAACTGATGAAGTCTCTTCAACAGGGTCTAAGACAGCTTGATTTGTTGAGCAGCACCATGTCTATGCGGCTTCTGAAGCTCTCCAAGAAGACCCCACAGCCTCTACCAAGGCTCCATCGTACTGTTATTTACTTATTGTGATTGTTATTATTATTCACATATTGCTGCTGAGCTCTAATGTGTCACAGCGGATTGCCCTGCGGAGTGCCAGCACCCCCTGTCTTCTGCTGCTTGGTTGCTAAACAAAGAATGCAATAAGCTTATCTTAGACAAACTACAAACAGGTGCTTGCAAGCAAGAGCTTTCTTTTTTACATGGGCTAATGTTTCTGTTGTTATGCTAATTGTTCCTATTCATTCCTTAGGAAGTCTTTCTAAGAAAGCTGGGATAATTGCACACAATTTAGAGCATTACAACACTACAAAGAAAATGTCCTTTAGGTTAAAAAGGTTAGGACATTAGTATCAATGCTTTTATTTAAGTAATGAAATACAACAAAATGTGCAGTTAATTTGTAATAACAGCAAGCTCAGGGAATATGGTGAGGCCTTTTTTTTTTAAAAAATTTTTTATTATTTTTTTTTTTTATGTTTTTTTTTTTTTTTTTTTTTTATGTTTTCCAGCCTTACAGGTTCAGGTAATGATGAAAGAGTGATGGAATTTCCACACCTTATTCTAATTACAACCGAGGTTAAAATAAATAAATAAATAAATAAATAAATAAATAAATAAATAAATAAATAGTGGTGGCATAGGCTAACTGGCTTTGTACTTAGTGAATGTTCCCACATGGGTGGGAAGACCCATTATGGACTAATGAATGCTTTCATTAATGAGTAAAAGCAAAAATTGATACCTTCGTTAGTATGGTATCTTTACTAAAACTTACAGGAGCATTTGTGGAATAGAATGCTCTCAGGCATAACAGTCTCAAAGCCCCAAGAAGTCAATTCTGCTACATGCTAAACATGCTGGCTCCAATCCAGTGAAGTATTTGAGCCAATGCTGGACCTTAAAGCTCACAGGACCACTTGTGTCCTCACAGGTCAGTGCTTTGATGAAGCAGGGACAGGAAGGGTCAGCATTCTGTGGAGCTGAGCTTTCACTGAAATAGGACTGAATAGGAACTAGGGCACACTAAATAGAGCTGAATGCAGAAGTGATCTTGTGGGCATGATACTGAGGTAGGATAGCAGATAAAAGGTATGAATGCATATAAATTGCAAAGCATCAATGTACTGGTGTGCCTGCAGTCTCTGGTGGGTTTCTTCATGCATATCAACCTAGTTCCACTATATCTTCACTGCTGCTATTGCACATTAACTGCATTAGTGTTTTGTTGTTACTAGTATGTAAGAGTTACATCTTCTGACTACATGCCTTATGTTTGGCTTGCCATGTATGTATTTAGTACGACCTCTGGACTGAGCCAGCTGTTTTTTGCTTTGCCTCAGTTTTCCTGCAGAAATGGGAACATCAGCAAAAGCAGAGGGGGAACAGGTTGCTTAGGAATTGCTTGGATGCTGTAGTGGTGGATGTCAAGGAAATATAGTATTTGAAGTATTAGATCCTTGAGCACATATATTAGATAGTGTGCTGAAATGTGCTGTGATGCACTTATTTTTTCTAGTTTTCATAAAAATATGAAAATTTCAGTGACTGAAATGTTTGCTTGAAAAGATAGCCAAAGTGCCAAGTAACAGAAGAGGCCCAGAGGGATTCTTTTTGTTTATAGCATATAATTCAACAAGAATTAATGGGAGCTTGCCCACATTTGATTTCCTTTATACAATGTTATTTAGTTTTGATATTTTTAATTGATTTGATATTTTTAATTGATTTGATTTATAAGGGGTATTCATTCAATAATATCCTCCCCCCACCCCCCCCCCCCTTATGAAAAAATGAGTTCTCAGTGAATATCTAGGCTAATTTCAGACTCATCCCTCAAATGTTGTTCTCTGTTGGAAGATTTGGATTCCAAAAGATTCCACTTTAGGCCAGGCCCACTACGGATACTGTAGTTTCATGGTCTCCCAGGCTGGAGATAGATGCTGCAGGGACCACCCAAATATTATACTCTATAGGGAGTGAAATCTGGTACCATCTGGTAACAAAGAAGCATTTATAGAAAGCAAAGTCAGCAGGAACAGGATTTTTTAAGCTGGTTTTATTTCTTGATATTAAATACAAAATTTCATCAGCATTTTTGTAAATATTAAACAATTTTTAGAGCGTTTGAGACATTCTCTTTCTTACAAATTTTCTGGAGAAGATAATTTTGTAGTTAAACAGCTTTTATTTTAACACAAAAACAGCAAAAAATTAATTGATTGCTATCTGTTTACTTAAAAGAACAAGGTGTGGTCTTCCTTAACTGTGCATTTTACTGTTTATAAACCATTGAAGGAAACTCAACAGCATGCAAGTGCATTTTTTAGATACAGGTTTTTGAAAAATATGCAGAGAATTAGCCGTTGCTGTTGTTAGTTTTGGTATGAAGTACTAGCAGTGACACAGTAATTCCAATTTATGTGACAAATTAGCCCAGATGATCCATACACACATCAGAAACTGTAACAACCTGTTCCACCTTGCCAAACCGCCAGCACCCTTTCTTGGGGCAGGACTTTGCCTGATGACTGCCAAGAGGGAGAACAGCTTCTTCTTCACCAGCCGTGTCTGGATCTGACACTTTCCCTTCCCCTTCGTCATCTCCTTATGCTCTTCTGTCTTCCATTTTAGAGAGGGCTTGTGATTCAGGGATGGCAAGTCACTTGTTTTAGGACTTAACATGAAGACTTTTATATAGCAGAGGTTATTGAAGCATTTATCATCTAAGAAACAGCATATATAGAGAGAATTTGAGTGTATGTGTTTTGCAAACATTTCTGAGAAATGAATAGGTCAATTCTGGGGCTTTCCAACTTTAATAATGTCTTTTTTCTTGTCTGTCTCATTATATGAGCTATTATGCTGTAACATCACATATTTCTTGTTTAGAAGTTTGGAAAGTTACATTTTTTTGTTCTTTTACAATGCATCTTTTTTTTTTTTTTTTTTTTTTAAGAGAATTGATTAAATTGAACAAAAATGACAAGATATTGGAAAATACAATGATCTTATAATCTGAGACATTCTTTGAAGGCTATACACGATATAGGAAACAAATTCTGCTAGATGACAAAAGATGATCTTTCCTCTATCAAGGACAATGATAGAACAGCAGTCTTGGACAGATGTGATATAGTTTGAAGAGCAAAGACTGTTATCAGTAGGAATTCAAGATAAAGTTTAGTGTAGAAAATCTCTACTGACAAACTTAGCAAGCATCAGCATTTCCTATGCCAGAATATATGAAGTTGTAAAACAGACAGCAGAAGGCTAGTGTTAAAGAATGGTGCAAAGGAACAGCTCTTGTTCACCTCCTAAAAATTAGAACATTCATAGGGTTTATTGGAGACAAATTAAATCTCATTTCCATATAGATGAGGTAAAAAGGAAAGATACATTTCATAAATCCCTTGGCCTCATGTCTACAAAGTTTAGCCAAGGAACCAAGTCAATCTTTTAAAAAATATGAGATTTTCTTTAACCCAACAAAAAGTCAGACATCCTTTTGATCAAAACTATCCACAGTAGATTACCTCCAAGTGATAAATGAACTACTGTGGAAGATGAATGAATGGAGTGAACCCCTGTATACACCATTCACTGACTGTGGGAAAGGTCTTAATTCAGCTGAAAAGAACTTGTCTTGGATCCCTGTTGAGCTAAAGAGCCACAGCATGGATGATTACATTCAACATCTGAGAAACATCAGCATAACTGAATCAAATATGTTTTATTTAACTGTGGAAAAGATAAAAAGAGAAAGAGGGAAGTGCAAGGTGAAGATACCTCATTCTTACCCTTTATGGTCAGACCAGAGGAGGAAATGGACAGGGGTTTAACAGAGAAGACAAGACATTTTTCAGAAGCCTAGAAATGTTGTGAATATATGTAGGGTATGACTGATACAGGTCACAGGATCACATCATGGTTGGGTTGGAAAGGCCCTCTGGAGACTATCTGGTCCTACTCCCCTGCTCAAGCAGGGCCACCCAGAGCAGGGAACCCAGAACCATATCCAGGTAGCTTCTAAAAGCCCAGACTGTAATGTTTTAGCCAAGTTTTCACACGAGGGCTTCCTTTGCCTGGAACTCCTCCCTGCTATCCCCACTCTTCTCCCCAGCAGCTGGAGGTGCTCAGGTGTGCAGACCTCCTCCCCGCCTTGGGAAAACTATGGTCCAGGCAGGTTTAACATGGAAGATAAAGAAGAGATTTAGAGGCCTCTTTACCTTCCTACTTCAGGTGTTTGCCCACAGAGCTGTTCTTGCAGTTTCTCTTTCCTTCTGGCTGCAAGCACGGCTCCAGAGAACCAAGGTGTGCGCATGCACATTTTTTTTTTTTTTTATAATCATGTAACATATTTCTAGTGATAAAGGGTAAACACTTAGCAGTTACTAGCTAGCCCAGCTATACTACAACTAGAAGATAATATCTGTGTCTTCTGAATTTCCTTTCTGCTATTAGAATATGTTCTTTCAAATAGCAAACTGCCTATCACTTACTAATCTGGCCATTGTGTAACTAATACAATAAATATGTCTCCTGTAAAGTGCAGTGAAGTAATGAGCAATTTAATGAGTTAAGCAAAGAAAGATAGAAAGTGAAAATAAGAAACCATGGAAACTAGCTCACTAATCCTAGCATCGTGCCAGCAGACTAATGAAGACAGACGGAGAGTGAAAATGAGAATAAAAAGGAGAAACATCTCACTGAAGGCAGAGATACGAGATATCTGTGCCTTTAAAAGATTCCTATGTTGGCTCCTTGCGCTAAGCTGACATTTCCCTTTTTCATAATTGCCTTAGAATTGTTTTCTGTCAAGGACACTGAGTTAAAAACATTGTTTACAACCAGGCCCTTTTATTAGCTTTTGATTTCCTGGTCCCCTATCCCAAATTGCACAGTTTATTGGAAATTCCAAGTAGATGCTAGTATTTTGAGATGTTAATTAGTTGACCTGGCTTTCCTTCCTCCCTTCCTTCTCCCAGATTTAGTAGTAATGAGTCAGCATCAACACTCCATATCCTCTACAGTTGTGATGGAAAGTGTTGCTTTTCCTAGTTTGCCTAAAAAAAATTGGGTTTGGGGTGGCTGGTTCTTGCGTGGGGTCCACTGCAATCCCAGAGGCACTGCCAGACAAACTGTGGTCCATATCTGAGCTTAGATCTCCTCTGTAATTATAGAAAGGCATAAGAGTGGGACGTACCTTGGTTAAATAGCAGTGAAATACAGGAAAATGATCAAACACCCTCCATTATTTCATACTTAACTGTATACAGTTATATATTTTAAAAACCTTTTAACTAAGTTTTAGCTATCAAGGAATCTGACCAAGAATCTTGGATTATATTCATCCTGTAGTTCTGATCTGGTCTGCCCCATGTTACTTCAGAAAAAAGAACACTTTTCTCAAAAGGTATTTAAAATTCCAAACTGAGTTATAGTGTATCCTTCATTCTTCTGTGAATATGTGCCTTAGAGCCTTCTTGTTTTTTTTTTTTTTTTTTTTTTTTTTTTTTTTTTTTCCCCTCCAGTACAGTGTATAAAATATACTGAAAAGACAACCTCTGTAGCTGTTGCTGTAAATGTGAAGCTACGTGCAGACTTCCATAGCAGTGCTATCCGCTGGGTTTGCTGTGACCATATCCTAAACCAACATGTGCTGTGTACCCGTGCTTGGCTGGGGCTGCAATCTGGATTTCCTCACTTCCTTCTCTTAGGGCCTAAACTCCACAACCATAGTGTTTCATGACATAGTTTTTGCTTTTAATAATGCCTTGGAGCAAGCAGGACACATGCCTTCAGGCACATCTTGAAAACATGTCAGGTAAATGAGGCTGTTTATGAGAGATCTGTTAGAGCCAGTTCAATAGTATGTAATTTAAGACTATGTTTTAGACTAAGGGTGGGGACTCTCATGTAGTGGGTTAATACATACATGACCTTTAGCACATCCTGACCTTCCTCAGCCTGAGATAATGTTCCATAACAAATTTATTGTGGTGGGGAGATGATTTGTCAGCCAGCAGAAGTAACTGGTAAGAACAAAAGGGGGTAGGGACCGAGTGGATTCTGCCAGTTGGGAATGGTCTTTTATTTATTCTCTACATTTAGATTGTAATTCTTTACGTGCAATGTCTGATTTCTTCCAAGTTCCACTAATGGATACTTCCTGCTTTACTTACGGTCTGCCTTGTCTTGTATTTTGTCAATGGTCGTCGCCTTAGGCTATAAGCCCGTGAGAGCACAGACCCTTGTCTGCTGGGCTCTCATCCACTGCTGCCCAGCAGCAATTGTATTTATAGTGCTGTGTACATTAATGAGTAATAAGTCATCCACAAAACAAATTCTCCCTGGTTAGAAACTTGGCAAGGGATATGCAGCCTCAGAGAATTTTCACACAAGAAATTTTTCATCATAAATGAAAATATGTACCTCCATTCTGATCATAAATTCTGCAGAAAGCAGAGCGAGAATATTCGAGTTTTTAAGTCACTTTATTTTGCTGTATTTGTTTACTCTGTGTTAAGACATCTAACAGGAAAAGCTTTTTATAAATAACACCTTGCATGTTTTTGGAGAGAACTGGGGCTTTTATCAGAGCCACAAATACACATAAAGAATTTCCAGTGAATATTTGCTTGACTAAAAATGAATAGCATTGTCGGTAGTTATGTTTCCTTTTTTTTTTTTTTTTTTTTTTCCCCATTACTTTGTGAATATTTATAGATGTCACCTGTTAATCAAATATATTAGAAATTTTATGGAAAATTACTTTTGAAGAAATGGATTCAGTTGCTTTAGGACTTGCAGCCATCCATGGAAGCACAAACGAGGAAACACAGACATGGCAATATGACCATATTTTTTAAATAAAAGTATTACACCAATCTGCACCAGACTTCTGAACATGAAAATATTTAAAAGATAACCTGCAGTACCGATGTAGCAAATAGAATTATTCTGCAAGAAATGTGGTAAAGGAAGCGATGGTGAGGTTTTGAGCAGCTGCACAGTTTTCTTTCTTTTCTCTTTCCTTTTTTCACTTCCCTACCTTTTCTCTTCTCTTGGCAAAATGGGAAAGAAAACCTGTAAAAGAAAAAGAGAAGCCAGTGTAATAATTACTGTTACAACATCTATTCGGGTTGGAAATCAAATAATTTTTGCTTAACGTTTTTGCACAAAATCATTGAGATTTTATTTGTTGAAAAGGACTTAAAAATACTCAGCTATAAGTATTTCGCCACCTATTAGCATAATTCCCCCCACCGCCCCAGGGGATCTAGATCTTTGTGGTCATATAAGTTACTATGAACATCTCACTTTTACGCAGCTCTTTGCCACACACTTAAGACATTATAGATATGACATAGAATGAATTGCCTGTCTTAATTCTCTTGTAAAGGACAATGGTATTAATTTAAGGATTGAGTTCACCTATACTTCTATGAAATTAACCCTGGATTATATACCTGCAAATGTAATGCTGCTCTTACTGTGTAATACTGCTACTGAGCATGTTAATAAATTATTTCTGTCTCCTATGATTATAATACAATATTTTAAAATGAAACCCAGAGGTGCAATTAAATTAATGGACTCAAGGAGAAATATAAAGCTATAGGATTTAATAATGTAAAAGGCTATCTCATGGTTGTGTGAACCATTACTGGTTATTGGCTGGATTTTCACTATCAAGAGATCTAAGTTTGTTTAGACCCCACGCTGACATTAAAAGACAGGGTCCCATGAAAATAATGCTTAATATTAAGTTATGAATACACTCAAAAGCTAAGAGAAGATTCTGAGTCTTGGACAAGAATCTGAAGCTCACAGAACTCGTGACTATTTTTCATTGCATTCTTCTCCCCACGTCCCATTTTCTGAAGTTCATCCACTTCTTCCTTTTTTCCAGAGTCCTCAAGGAAGCATCAGAAGTGACTTTGAGACTTACTATGAAGTAGCATGAATAATTTTCATTCACCAGAATTAAATTCCTTATAATGTAGAGCCTTTGGGAATAACAGACCAAAAATGAGTCTACTGGGGGGACAAACTGAGATGCTGTATTTAGTTAGGTTTAGGTGTTCAAAGGCACGAGAACATTCTCCAGTAGCAGTACTGCGAGTCCCTGTGTCTTTCCTTGAAGGAAACTGGATTTTTACTGTTTGCAGTAGGAACAGTTTTTGCAATATGGAGATGAGCCCAAATAAAGTGGAAGAAATAGCATTTTATATTTTAATTTTCAGTGGTGCAAGTCTGTATATTTGAAGGATTGAGAATTTGGCACAGAACTGGTAATGTGTCAAGCTGATCACATGCCTACTGCTTATGTCTTCTTAATAATGGTGTCTTCATAGCAAATTCATCTCATAATGGCCAGTGTTGATCGGCTTTTTGGTCAAGTGTTGTTCTATTGTTCTTGAAAAATAGGAAGAATTTTTGCAAGTTCTATATTCCTTAAACAGTTTTGTCAGTGCCCTTTGAAATATTTCAGTGTATTTTACTAGTGATCATATATGAAGAATCTGCTAAGTAAATCTGCCACACCAGTTCAATACCATTTTAATTGAATTGTCTACGTATTTAAATTGAAATGGTCAATTGCAGAGGTATATTTGCCCAGGAAACCCAGCTTATAAACCCAATTTATTTAGTAACAGAAAGAAATCTACATAAAATTACAAAGGCAGGAGCCCCAAGAATTAGATGTGCGTCTTTCCCTCAGCAGACTGCCTCTTTAAATTGGTCTCGGAGAAAGAACAGTGCATTTATAATTTAGCTTGTCCTGAAGGAGAACTCTTCTCTGTGGGAGGATCCTCTTTAATTACAACTTCACAGTAATAAGATGAGAAATGAGCAAGCAAGAAAGTACTGCTTGAATGAGACATGATAAATCAGTTTGTCCAGGAAGCACGTTTATACCAGATCTATCACCACATTCAGCACGGCGCTATCTTTCTCATTTCAATAAGGAAATCTCATGAAGAAATTTTAATTGCATACTATTAGGTGAAAGTCAATGTCCCATAATGAGCAAAGTGAAACCTGCATTTTTTCTTCTTTTATCTTCATGCTTTGAGTTCCCAAGGATTAACACAAAATGATTTGCCCTTAAATTGCACCCTTTTTTTTTTTTTTTTTTTGTTCATTTGTCTGAAGGTTGTAGATTTTAGGTAATTTAAAAGGCACCAAGCTTTTGCTGTATGCTTCATGCCTGCAAGTTGGGAGTCAGAGGGGAAAAAAATTCCAATTTTCAAAGTCTCCTATTGTTAAGGGTGACTGAATGGCAGCCTGCAATTATATGATTTCAATGTAATTCATTCAGTAGGGAAGAGCTTGGTTCATAGAAGCCTGGCTTAAAAGATTGGCATTGCTGTGTGATTAATTTCCAAACTTTGGAGGTATTTTCAACAGCATACAATGGAAGCATGTGACAGTGACATTTTCTGGATTTGTGCTAGGATTGCTTTATAATTGAAGTGCTAGGCTTGTGGGGATCACATTATCATTGGACTTTCATTTTTTCAGAGGGTGAGCATATGTTTGTGTGTATACAAAGATATATAATATATACATATGCATCCATGAGTGTATGTGCATGTATGTATATTTGAGCACACATGCATGCGAAGTGTACGTGAGGATTTTATTATGCAGATATTTTACAGCATGCTTGCACTTGTCCCTTTCACCCAGGTTTTCAAGAGTTACTTTTTCCTTCCTTTCACAAAATGATGAGGCTCATTCTTGAAAAAGTTGTAATTTAATGCTTGATTTAAGATATTTAAGCAAGAAGAGTATTTGTTTTGTGAGTGAATTAAATTTGTGAGTTATAATTACAGACAAAAGTTGCAATAATGAGCACTGGGAAGTACATTCTCTAAAACAGCATTTTGTGGTCCATTGTTTGTTATGGTCAATGGATTCCCTAATTACTTATATTTAAACCTGTGCCAAATCTTTATTATCAAAACTCAAACCACATGAGCCTTACCTCCACAGAAAAGAGCTGAAATGAATGAGGAATGAAAACAGAACACATTCTACTTCCTCCAAAAGAAGGATGCACTGCATTTCTATATCAAAGGAAAAGGAAATTGAGAGTGATGCTCTCAAAATGTTAAAAAAAAAAAAAAAAAAGTCAAAAAGTAATGTGCATATTTTTTGTCTCTCTTAACTTTTTTCCCCAGTTTTGAACCCACAGGTTTTATATTGCAAGTTTTTTGCCTACCAAATCTGGTGGCCTTCTGTGATGGGGTTACAGCATTGGTAGGTAGGGGAAGAGCAACTGATATCATTTCCCTGGACTGTATATTGAGAGAGAAACCTGGGATTAAAGTTGGCAATACTGGCTGGAGTTGATTCTAATTGAA
>NC_048896.1:88979534-89095653 GCF_011077185.1 Oxyura jamaicensis | reverse complement strand
TATATATATATATATATATAAATATATATATATATATATATATATATATTTCCAGAAAAAGCAAATCAGCTACTGCTTTTGCTGGAAAACTCACACCAGTTACAAATGAAAAGCTTCTTGAGATGAACATCCCTCTGTCAGGTTTGTATTCTTTGGGTTGCATGGAAGCCTGTAAAAGTTTTAGGATTCAGAAAAGAAACACTTCGGATGTCATGGCATCAGTTCTCCCAGCCAGACTCAGCTACAGTTTTGGGAAATTCTGGTCTGTGACTGGTCCTGCTGTGGAGACATAGTATTTTAGAGCCAGTATGGGAGGGCTGGGAGGTGGCCAGATATGTCCTTGCATGCACTTCATTTTCTATCCCTCCAGCTGTAGAGGCACCTGATTCTTTCATCTGATGGTCTGAGGATTATTGGCTCCACTGGTTTGTTTGATGGTCTGCACTGCTGCCTTGTACGGAGAAAAAAAATTAAAACTTGGAATAATAAAAATTCCTATTCAGCATATTTTCCCCAAAAGCTGAGGGAAAAAAAAAAAAAAAAAAAAAAAAAAAAAGAATTGCAGTGCCAAGACTTCAAGACTGATGTAGTGCCGAAATGCTCTGAATTTCCATGGTGATCAAAAGTCCTGGGGAGAATTTGTCTAGGGCAATGCAGCCTCCCTATTTCTGCCATCTATTTCTCATCTGATTTTGACCTGTGGTGAGTTGCTGCTCTGTTTTGTGTATGACTTCTCCCCTCCTTTAGTGTTGTACAGCATCCCCCCATGTTTAGCTGAAGTACAAGGCAGCTCACCAAGGGGCAGTGACATCTCTATCCATCTGGGTCTCACTGCATTTTCAGATCAACCCTCTCCTCAGGATGGGGTCTTTAGGAGGCCAAAATATTACAGGGCTAGAGATTGCTTTTGGCATTTCTGTAAACCAGGGTCATCTTTTGAGTGAACCCAGCATCACCACAGGAAAGTGCCAGGGAATGTGAAGCAGCCGGGAGCAAGTGTTATGAGATGATAAAAGCTGTTAAAAATGTCAGATTGCCTGTCTGGTCCTGGTGGCTGCAGGCAGTGGAGCACAGAGGAGGGGATGAAAAGGTAGGGATGGGGAGGCTTACATGGGCTGTGTTTCCCTCCCTTGGAGAAAGGTGGGTTGTGTGATGGACACACGCCATGTGGGGGAAATTCTCCTCTCAGTATGAAATGATTGTCTATTTGTTCTGCTTGCGGAGCTCCCATTAACGCCGGTGGGACTCGTGGAAAGAGTTCTGAACAGGAAGCCAAGAGCAACTGTGAATCAGAGATGAGCAATTTGCCCCATAATGTGAAGGTAGTTTTATGAGCTGTTTATTCAATGTACACTGAAATGGAAACTCTTCAAAAATGACCCAGTTGTAGAGTCACCTGTTCCCACTGTGTTACACAAATACTACTTCTTTCTTTTTTACACCCCTTCAGGGATGCTAGGAAAACAGGGATGCAAAGGACTTAGTACAGCCCATTGATATCAGAATAAATGAAGTTTTATAACCCCATTCATAGAACATAATCCCTTTCTCACAACCATTTCATTTCTGTAATTTCCAAGGAACTACAGTGCTCAGCAATAGCTATTTCGAAATAATTTCAATTTTGAGAAAAATATACTCAAAATATGCTCAAAAGTTAGAGTAAGTGGTAGCAAGTGTCTGTAATTTGTCTCATGATAGGAAAGAAAGGGGTAAATAATGGGATTTCTGTAACTTTCCATAAAAGCGAGCAGGTTAACACCCTCTCCTACTGTATGAACTCTGTAGAAAATAATGGCTAATTGCCATTGGTATCAAGTGTTTATGCAGGATTTCATGCCAGATTTGGTGTGTGTTGGAGTAGTAAGACACAAAGTGCAGCTTTTGTGGTTTTGTGTTCTTTTCGTTTTGTTTTAATAAAGATTTGTTTATGAAATAATGTCTGTGCCAGTTGAGACAAGCAACTAAAAGCTGATCCTATAAAGAAAGGAAGAACAGAGTATTATTTTAGCTATTGTCACAAAGAAAGGGAAAGAGAATTCCTGAAACTGCACTTTGAGAAGAGAAAATATGGAAAAAGAATGTCAGAGGAGTGAGTTTGGATGATGTGTTTAAGGAGAAACAAGACAGAAACAATTGGTGATATCACATCTCCAGTATATGGGATAAATAGAGAAATTTTACCAAATCTTCATGCATGAACCATAGAACATGCAGCTCTAAACTCAGATGACTGTATCACATTGCTAATCAGAAAAGGAAGAAATAAATTTGGAATGATTCCTGACAAAAGGAGAAATGTGCCAAATGTTATATGATTTATATCATTATTATATGATAAATAATGTATTTATTTATATTGCAGTGATGCACAGGGGGCACCAACGAGGGTTTGAGGCCCTTCTTATGAAAAGTAATGTGTAGTTAGTAGATAATGAAAAGGCAGCCACTGCTCCAGAACTGCCTGTACAGTGCCTGTATCGCCAGGTAGTGTACATAACTTGTGTCTTTCCCCACTCAGAGTGGGAATAAGTGAAAACATACTTGTGTTTCTATGTGGTTATGAATTTCTGGAGAAATTTCCTTGTGAATAGATGAGGCTGATGGAAGCTGGTGCTGTGTGACGGCTGCTTGGTGGCCTTGATGTCATGGGCTGTGAAGGCATCTGGCCATGGTCCAGTTCCTGCTCTGTGCCACAGGCTGAAAAGAGCTGTCTGTGCCACCACCTATTTCCAGAGTGTCAGAAGGATGCAGAGCTTTGTGAGGCTCTGGCTGTCTTTCTCACTGTCTCTCTGGTCCAAAGAACATCCTAATCCAGTCACAGAGCGAAAAGGAGACCTGTGCGAGCTGTAGCAGTGCTTTCAAACGCACTGTCACTGTGATGTTAAAAGAGCTTTCTAGGTGCGTGCCAGGATGTATGGTTTGGGTTAGCATGGTTGCTTGGAAGAAAACCTCCCTTTGCAGTATATACTGGGATTTTATTGACTTGCAAAAGTGTCTAGGTAATTAAGTACCTCTGCGATCCACTGTGGCCATTTAACTGTACTAATGCTGATGCTAAGCTTTAACTGTACTAATGCTGCTTTTCTTCTTTAATTGCACGTTTAAAGTTAAAACTCTCACTGCAGGCAAGAACTACTCTCTTTCAAGTATTTTCTGCCTTCCTAGGCAGTACAATTTCTTATTTTTGAAGAAATATACCTCTTCCTGTAGGTAACTTCTACTTAATTTATTTGACATAGACCAAGAAACTCAGGTGAGCAATCTGCATTCCAGTCCACACATTAACATAGGGATGTTAATTTTTCCCTATCTCAATATGTGACTTTCCCTTAAGTTCTACTGTTCCATGCTTTTTTTTTTTTCTTTTTAAAGCTTTAAAATTGTTAAAATTACTGCTAATTTGAACGCATAATTCTTCTGATGCACTACCTCTGAAATCTATAGAAAGTCTATGCAATCAGCAGAATTCTTTTTGCAAAATAAGTCAGTGTTGTCTTGCAGTAATATTGAAAAATCCTTGTTACATGGTATCATAGAATCATAAAGTTATGGTGCAAAGCTCATGCCAAATGTAGTTAATGCATGGATGCAAGGGCTTAAGTGTTAAAACTACATGTATTAGTGGCAGGTACATGGATGTACCAGCTGAGTACAGGAGGTGCTTGTTTTGGGGGGAAATTGCCAGGTTTGTAGACGTAACAGTTTGTGTCATCTGTGTGCTAAAAAACAGAATATCGTGGAGTAACTTAGCACAATTTCAAAGCAATATCATCAATTTCCTGCAACTGATATACTTTTAATGTGCTTTGGAAGAGTTGGTTACATAAATGGCATGAATAGATCATTTCTTTTTCCTAAAATGATCTTGTGAGGATCAAAATCATTCAAGTCTTGATCAAGGTGGGTTCTGCAAGTGTGAGCTAACCTCTCCAAAGTTGGAAGGAGGTTGCATCCCTGAGGATTTATTGACTTAACCCATCCACACACCTTGTATACCCATTTTTGCAGCCCAGTGACCCACTGAATGCAGTGATGAAAACTTGGTGTTATTTGACCTTTTCATCTGGTTAAAATGCTTGGTGCTGGGCTTAGCTGAGTTTGGATACTACCATGGCATTTTGAATTCAGGATGACTACATAATATCAATTAAAATGACAGTGACAGGGTTTTTCTTGTACAACTCTTTAATACAAGCTGTAAGACACAGAGGGACTTGGTGGTTTCTTTGTGGCTCGTTTCTTTCCTAGTCTCTGTATTTTCAACTAAGGGGACACGGTCCCCTGCCAGTAGATGCAGGCTATTTAAATGCTCCATTGGAGAGGGATTAAAGTTTATGCAAGGTCACTGGGGATGTGATAATTATAATCACAGGTTTTTGGCTCCACAATGACAGCCATTTGTTATTTTCGCTCGAGTAATTCCTGCAGCTTGGAGCTGTTGACAAGCGTGCACTGATTTACTGGCCCCCCCAGGTCCCAAGGCAGTGTCCGCTCTGAAGTCTGACACCCCTGCCTGGCTCCTGCTGCTTTCAGTATCTTTTCTGCTGCGAGCTGCAATACCGACTGAAAATTGGAGAAAAATATTGTGTTAGTTTATAATGGGATCAGAGAGAGAGAGAGAGACATAGGGCTGCTGAGTTTGTTACTACTCTGCAGCTTCCCCACTCCCCTTCCAAGGCTGAGCATTTGTTTCTGTGTTGTGGGGGGATTAATAAACTGCTGATGTGATTTACACTGTAAGACCATTGGGGTATTTTTGCAATGGAGAGGCCTTGAGAGCTTGAACGCAAAGATCAAGAGAAAAAAAATATCCCTTCTTGTGAGAAGCAGATCTCCCTTCTGTCTCTTCAGCCTCCTCATCTCCCTTTTCCTTTCTTTTTGATTTATGTTGCCTTATTTTGTTTGTTTTTGCAATCAGAGGTAAGAGCATTTTAATACATATTAAATGGTGATAAATTGAGTATAGCTGATGGGTTAGGGCTGATATGACATTTGTCTTTATGGGTGGGGAGATTGATAACTCATGAGTGGTGTGAAAAATCAAGCAAAATCACTTAATAGGGAATCTATTTTTTGGATGAGCATTTTTCTTTTGTGCAGGTGCATGACCGTCTTGATAGCTCTTTATATTTTGTTTATTCAGCTTATCTGTTCTTTCCGCAGGCCTCCAATTTTTTCATTCCTTTCCTTCTCTAAAACACCCCAACCTCCCAGCTCTGCATTAAATAAACAACCTTTCTCTCTCCCCTGCTGAACCCTCAACACCAACTTGTTCCTTGCCTTCAGTTCAAGCTTCCCTTTGCTCTTCCTGGACACGTTACAAAGTCTTCTACATCTGGTTCACCATCTGTGCTTTCACTTCTGAGCACAAACCAGGCTGGTCCAGGACACTTCCAGATGTCTCCAGAAGTAATAACGTGAGGAGAGCAATTGGGAAACTCACTTTAGTGCCAGGTGAGCATAGAGACTTTACAAGAGCTGCCTGAAAGCTTTGTTTTTGAAGCTGTCCTTGCCCATGTCTGGTAGTTTCACCCAGCCTAGTACTGCACCTCTTCTTCTTTCTGCTCTGGGGAGTTAAATTTGGGTTTGGCTTTGTTGTTTCCTTGGCACTACTTAGCTTGCTGCCACCTGCATCTCAGTACATGCCTTTCTGGAGTGATGTAAAAGATCTCACCTGCTTTCCTGCATGTGTGCTTGGTCCTTCTCTGAGATGTTTGGTACAAAACATCCCTTTCTCACCAGCCACCTCACATTTCCCAGAGCTGCCTTGCTCTCATTTGCTCAGTCATGTTTTTGTCTGATTTTATGCAAGGTGTTTCTGTGAGTGCTGGGATAAAGGATCTCAGGGTTCCTGTGGATGTGTGCCTGAAGGCTCTGGCGCAAACTCTGCCCAAGCTGGGGACAAATACAGTGTCTGATCTGGTATTGTCTGAATGCAGATGTGCTATGATTGCAACAGCTTTGTTTTCTCAGGGAACTGAGCTAATAAGTCTGTTTGTATCTGTCCACAAATAACCAGTGTCCTGTCTCCAAGTGTCACACCTCTTTTCCTTGCCATCCTCTCACAGTCTCTTCCTTTGCCATTGATTTCTAGTATGTCTTTGGGTATGGACTAGGTCTGCTCAACAGAATATGCTTCATATTCTTTATTCCTTTAACCCTCTGCTCTTTGCTTACTAGCCTTTATTGCTTCTGCTCAATGTTACACTACAGCTTCCAAAATTTAAATCCTATACACACAGGATTTCTTCTTCTGGGTGCATTACTCCAATATTTTATAATCCCGGCTATGAGTATGCCATCAAGGTGAAAAACTTTTGATTTACACTTGAAGTTTAATTTAATATTTTTCTCCTATCTCTAGTTTTACCTTTTGAGCAATAGTAAAATTTCCACTCATTTAAATCCTGCTTCATCAGAGATCCTTATTTGTTTTATTTCTTTCTGAGCTACTGTAATTTTCTGTGTTTATCTCTGCCTGCAAACCTGACCCCATTGCACTGTGAGCTAACTGAAAGAACTTACAAAGTAGATAAATTTCAGGAAAGGGGAAGGTTTAGTATTTAGTTGTTGTTGTTTTGTTTTGTTTTCCCTTAAAAAAATCATGCAAGTTTCTTGGTTTCATGCAGAATGTTTTTGTCAGAGGCATTAGCAGAACCCATCTCCGTAAAATGTCAAATCCAAGGCTAAATGGAAAGTCACTGGTCTTCTGCAAGTCCTTTTTTGTTACTATATAAAATCTAACCTTATAGGAATTAAAATAAAGAAGCTCTTTTTAAAAAGCAGTGTTTACTAATTCGCAAAACTGTTTACTCTGATGCTATATTGCAATGCCTAGAATTTAACACTGAGGGACAAGGACCTGTCACTGCAGTGTAAATAATTATATTAGGAATGTTATAATGATTAAATAAATCTCTACAGATTCTAAGACTGTTACCAACACTGGTGAATTAATTGGTACTTGGAAATTAGTAGTGATTTCATCTGGGTTTTACACCAAATAAATGATTTAATAGTACCAGCATTTGTGTTACTTCGTATTGCATGGTGCTTCACCATGTTGTTTGTGGGCTGCAGTTTGCAATTTGTTCAGCAGTAGCATTGGTTTCCCTTGCCCACTTTGAGGGAGCAGTTGATCTGAATGCAGCAGACACTTGCTTTTAGCTTCCCATCACCACCATCAAGAAAACAAATGGATCAGAATAGTTAAAGCTCACAAGAAACCTTTCGTCTGGAGATTTATGCTCCAAAAAGTGTAGAAACAGGAAGGTAGATTGGGTCTTGGAAGAGCTGCTGGTGCAAATGAGGGACTGAAGTGGGGGCTGCAGCTAGTTCCTGCAGGTTTTCTCATCTTGTAGATGTTCTAGTCCTTCTTTTAAGACATTTCATTTTTTCATGCAAAATGCTCAAAGACTTGTAGTATCACTAGGCTGAGATGACTCAGGATTTGCTAGTTGAAATGGTTGAAAGATAATGGTTTTGAGGTGAGGTCCTCTATAAAACCTTTAAGGATGAATTAGGTAAATAATAGGTGGGTTCCATGGGTTGTTAAATGATAGTTTAGCAAACTCTCCTTTTGCACAAATGATCAGTCAGTGTACAGCACTAATTACTACCCTCTCTCTCAAACATCCAACAATGGCCATAAGTTTTCAGTTTAGACCCTCAAAGAGTGTGGTGCTCTCATATTACTATAGTAATGTTATACGTATGCAAGATGAGGGTCAAGTAATTACAGATAAGTATTGACCAACCAATGACCCATGGAGACATGATTCCAGCTTTCTGGAATATGTAAAGCTGTTATCAAGTAGACAGTGATTGGTTTCTTCAGTTGTACCTCATATTCAGCAAGAGCTCATTAGAAAGTAGTAGACTTAAATGAAATTAAGAAAATTTAAGTTATAATTTAGAAAGTAGTTTCTAACTTTTAGGACAGGCAATGATTCATCAGCTGAGTTACTGAAACCCAATCTCTGTAGGCTTTTTCTAATAGAAAATGAGGAATCATGGGCTACTTGTTCATGGATTGGAATAGGTAGATTATTTTTTTTTGTTGTTGTTCTTTGCTTTGTTTCATTCTGGAAATCAGGATGAAAACTTAGAAATATTCAGTACCTTCCCCACTTCCTAATTTTCCAAGTGTGAAGATCTTCTTTTAATTCCTTGTTTTCTAGTCATTTTAAGCTTTACATAGGCTCTTTGCCTTTCTCCATCTCTACTGTCTCAGGGAAAATGACGTTTAGTCCTATTCTACTTCATTCCCCAATGCATCTGTGCTGGCAAAGTAAGTCTGCTGTGAATTCCTCAGTCCTGAGTGATACACTGTAGATGAACGGTGCTATATAAATGTAAATTTCAATTCATTCCCTTCATTCATTCAACAAGCTATCAACACAACCTTGTCATTTCAATTTTTCACACTTTTTTGTGGGAGTCCTCTGTCTCAGTGAAGTCTCATTTTCTCAGTCCAGTGCCAAAGGTGACCAGGCTGTATTAGAATATATGGTCACTTTTATTTTTATTTTTATTTTTTTTAAGCAGTCACCAATAATGAGAAGGAGGAAGCCAGTTGGAGCCTCAGTCAACCTTCCTTTCTCCTTCATTAACCAGACTGCAGCAAAACAGGTAATGCTGCCATTGCCAACACTCTCCATGTACCAGTATATGCACTGTTAGCAATATTTTTCAGGCTTTGGTAAATGACACATTTTAACACTGCTCAATAAAAACATTGAAAAAAAAATGTAGGAAATATTCACATTCCAGAATTCTCAAGGAAGGAGGGGAAATACATTACAGAAAAATTATCTTCCAAAATTCCCCCTTCCCTTTACTGACAAAAAGAGGGACTTTTGCTTTCACTGTTCTGTTTTGGAGTTTTTCTCCCACAAACTGAGTATAGATTTTGCAGGTGAAGGTGCTCTTGTGTGTGTTTAGACACCCTCTTGCTTAAAGGAGAGATCCCAGTTCTTGCATGTGAGTGTCAGTGACTTTCCAAAAAGTTCATGTCAACACATTCAAGATGAACACGATAAAAAAGAAAAAAGAAAAAAAAAAAAAAAAAAACAAGGTCGTTTAACAGCCACCAATGGTGTTCAGGCATTTTCAGGTTTCTACTTACTCATCTGAGTGCAAAAGAACTCCCCCTGGCACTTAAAATATCATTGTCATTGGTATGACCGTTTCCAGACTGGCCAACATTAAATTGCCTTTCCAAAGTTTTTGAGTTTCTTTTTGCCACAGCTGGCCTGATAATTCCTTGCCTCTTGACATCTTTCCAAACTTTGGGACTTCTGGACTGCCTTGTTGATGTGGTCCTGGTTTCATAACAAATTTGTCTATTCAGCTTATCCATTTGTCCTTTTAAAGGGTAATCATAATATCATAATATATCTTAATATATATGTAGCTTGGTCAATTTGCAACCTTTTGTGAAAGCTACACAATGTTATTCAAGATGTATAGGTTCTGACCCCAAGAATCTGTTGGGAAGAGTCTGAATCCTTGTGAATGTGAACTTAGAACACTGCTTTAATGCAATGTCTGCCTTTTTTTTTTATTTTTATTATTATTATTTTCAATAGAATTTCTCTGCCATCTTAGAGACACTTCTCCATCTGACTCCTGAACATTACAGAGTTGAAAACGATCTTTTTATTTATCTTAACTTCTCATGCCATCTCCTTTACTGTCTCTTCTTCTGCCTTCTGTATTAATTTTTTTCTTTACACTCTCTTAACTTCCTTCTGCAATCTTTCTAGTCCTCCTCTCTACCTAATGTTTTATAGCTTGCATATGCCTCTTTCTTAACCTTAATTACTTTTTGCACTTCCTACTCCTAGTGTATTTATTGCTTGATAGCACACGTAAGCCTTGGCATATATTCATTTATCTTTGAATGTTTCTCATTTGCCTTTGGTTCATTTGGTAGTGGTTCAGTATCTCAGCCAGAAGTCTATGGGTTCAAGATTCACCCCAACATTAGCAGTATTTCTCAGGGGTTCATGCTGTAATTGATTTACAGCACTTTTGGTATAATACTAATGTTTTCAAGTGGTGACTTCCATAGACATTTCCTCTGCACAGCCCTGCTAGTTTCCAAGGTACCCAGGCAGATGAATCTAAAGGTCCTATGGCATGTTATGGAAAGAGTAAGAAAAATGTATGTCTTGGTTAATACTTTGAAAAACAAACACAAAACAATAACAAAAAACCCACAACATTTTAGAGAGTACAGCTGTGTGTGTGCATTATTGTTACCTTGTGCATTTGGCTGCTTTTCATTACTAATGCCCTATGGGATTTAATCAGGACAGTTGAACAGTTTAACTCTGACAGTTTGTTTTTTGGGGGGTGTGGCAATGAAATTAGTATTTTATTCAACCCTGCTCAGCAATGTTGTTTAGAAGGCACCATCCTAGTGTTAAGAGCATTGTATGCTACTCTGTCGAGCCAGTTACACTTCCCTGTGTTTATTAAAAATAAGTATTGATGATTTAAACAGTAATATAGGTATTAAGCATGTCATGGCTTTTATTTACTAATACAAAAGACTGATGTTTTGCTCTCTTAGAACAAGTTTAAATTGATAACTCTATGTTAAATTATTTGGTTTTATCTGAGTTTGGAGTTACCTCAGAGGTTTTATATCATTGAAGTCAGAATCAAGAACAATTTAATACTAGATTATAGTATGAGATGAGATGGAGGTTCTGAAATGGTCCCATTCCCAGAGTTTTTTTGTTATTCACATTTGTCTCTGAGCTACCAGTCTACTTTTCTTTCTTCCTGTGTCAGCAAGTAGTGTTGCTAAGTTCAGTGAGGTTGGCTTAATATATATATATATTTCAAAATAAATATTACTCTATTTTGACTTAATTTCTAAAGAATTCCTCCATCTTCTTTGTGCAATTCATTGTCACATTTGTACGCTATCCTCTACCTCCATCTAGAAAGGGTGTTATTGGAAAAAGGGTGCATTAAAGAAAATTGCACCATAAAATAGCCATCCATATCCTGGTCAGATCCATGTCTGACAAAATGGTATGTGATGTTCATGGCAGGTGGATGTTAACTAAGATTTGCTACGCACTTTTGGGTATGCCTGCTCCAGATTTTATACTGACTTCTGTGGGAGAAGAAACATGGATTTAAAGTAGCAAAATTAGCACACAGAAAAAGTCAATTGCTACTCCTTTTTATGCTGCTGCTGTTCACTATCCTTGAAGAAAGCCATAGGAAATCTGATGGATATATTTTTAATTATTATTTTTTTTAAATATAGTAAACCAGACCAAAACTGCCTCTGATGATATTACCCATTAATTTAGTAGAAGATAACCCAGAGAAACAAAAATAAAAACTGACTTGGAAATCTACAGCTGATTTTTATAAATTTATATTGTCTGCTAAATGCAATTTGCTCTCTGTGTCTGCTGTGCCTACCCAATTGCTGCTGAAACTAATTGCTTTTTTCTGGGCATTCTTCAAAGAAAAAATAAAAATATATAAATACAAAAAAAAAAAAGTGTGCCAACACAAAACACTGACTTATAATCAGAACTTCCCACTAATTATCAGCTTCTTATCAGAGAATCACGTCCAGCACACAAACCTAATTGCAAACAACATGAGCACTGGCTATGACAAGCACAAGGTGGAACGTTTTTGAGCACATACAGAGCTCTGGTGGTGTCAAGGTCTTTCTCAGGTCAGATCCCTAGCAGCTGATCTAGTTCTGCGCTGAGGGTGATTCAAAGGTTAAGCCTTATACCAAAGGGCTGTTCTGGCCAGACACGTAATTGGAATAATAAAGTCAATATAGGTTGCTGGTTGTGGGACACAATCTTCATTTGATCTCTCACACGGCAGATTAATTAAGTGTTATCAATTAATGGCCTGGTAAAAGTGAACACCCTGTTAGTCACTTTTGCAAGTAGTGTCAAGTGTATGCAAGCCCTGGGGGAGAGAAGAGGGTGGAGGAATCACCCCCAGGTGGTAATATTGTTTTCCAAGAGTTCGTGAACAAAAATTATGGGAATATAAGATGCAAAAAGTAACAACTAAATAATAATAAATGCTTTCCATGTCACTGTTTTTAGTGACACTGAGCTTTGAGTGGAAACGTGTTTGAAATCATTCAGTCAGACTCTCGTCAATCCCTTTGTGAGAAATGTTACTCTCCTTGTTGTACACCAGTGTGCATCAGAACGCAGTGAGCAATATGCCAGGCTGGGTGGTGTGATACCCCTGAGCATGGATGGATCTGTACCTGGAGGAACAGGACTGTGGCCTTCCTTAACCCTATTGTGACTGCTCAGGTGTGCAAGTGCTCATCAGGTACTTGTCGGTGTGATTTGGGAGTCCACAACGAGAAGTAACTGACAGTACCAATTAATAGGTTTGCAGTGTTCAGGTTGTCCATCAGAGAGGAGTGGCAAAGGTGTTTCTAAACTCAGCAGTTCAAATATTTCTTTGTGCATGTGTTTTATCTAATCTTACCTATCTGTTTCCACTTTTAAGCTTGATTTGCAAAAATGTGATCAAGTGTAAGCATCTAATACTGAGATGCATTTGTCAGAAAGGCATTTGGGGCATAAAGCATGAATGGTTTTCTTTCAGTCTACCCAGCGACAAGTAACCAAGCTGAAAACCAAGCAGTCCTTGCTGTTGTTCCTTATCAAGAGCCTGTTTAATTTCACAAATGCACCGAGCTTCCACAGCTCTTCTTTTTCAAGAGCTTTCTCAGAGGATGCAAGCAGGCATTCAGATAGCCTTCAAAAACAAACTGGAGATATGCATTATTTAGGGAGAGTCTGTCTGAAATGCATTTGTTAAATGTTAGCAATTGCTCTTACGGTATATTTTCCTGATAGAAATAATACATTTCAGCAGTTTGATTTCCTTCATTTCATGCAGCAAAAAAATGATGGAGTTTGCCTCCATGGATTTAGAACACTGGTGCTGTTAGAGATGTCTGAGCAGCAGCATAGATAGACTTGGTTTATAATGAAGCTGTTTATTCTGTGAGATAAAATGTGAATACTATTTTGTTTCAAGGTATCACATTGACATTACAGTTAAAAGGGAACTTATGCTTCCAGTTAAGTTGGTTTTGGTGGAAAGAAAAAAAAAAGAAGGAAAAAAGAAAAAAAAAAAGATTGCAGTTCAGACTGCAGGGAACCAGCTTGTTTGTGGTGTTGTTCTTAGTCACCAGTAGAGATGGGATGTTTTCCCATTCGTGGTGTCCATGTGAATGATGGGATTAGTGGATGGGCTGCAGGACTATGGCATGCAGCTGGCAGTGTGTTGAGACTGAAGAGTGCTTAGGAGCACCGTACAACTTCTGCTTTTCTTGCTTTTCAGCAATTACATTTTATTATTATTATTGTTGTTGTTGTTATTGTTATTATTGTTATTACAGACCAATGAGTTGATTTAATTATAATCCAAAAGTTTTAGTTCTTGGATGATTAAATGAATGTAGGATGTAATTGTTCTTAACAGCCTTTTTAGTAATTATCTAATTATATTTAAAGGACTAATTATCTGTCCTTTTCCTTCCTCTGAATTTTGCCTGCTTGTCTTGTTAGATTGTTATTGGTTTTCTGTGCATCTTAATTGGTTCAAACTTTGCTTGCACTGGTTCCTACTTTGCAGATTTTCCAGGATATTGTATTTCACCAAAACAAAAAAAAAACAATATTAGCTGCCTAACTTCAGACATACTCTGGTAGTCTATATTTTAGATCATGGATCCTCAGTACATTTAGAAGAATCTAGCTACAGTCAGGTGCAGAGGGGATTGCATGGAGCCTTTATTACAGACTCCAAAGAGAGCAAGAAACATTCGACCTCTCATGCAAATGGTTTTGGGGCTGAGTTATCCATCAGGATAGAATCTGAGAGACATATTTTTTTGTTCATGTGATTTTTGTTGTTGTTGTTCTTGTTTGTTTGTTGTTTGTTTTGTTTTTCTTTTCTTTTCCTTTTCTTTCTCTCTCAAATATTTTCTGCTATTGCTCTTTACTAAAAGGGAAGTTTGTAAACCGTTATCCCAATGGAGAGGCCTGGAAATGGTCTCTGCACCCCAAACTGCAGACCCCCACTAACTCATGGCAAGCCAGCTAATTATCTATATTCTTCTATGGCCAAAGAAAATACCTTGAGTTTATCAAGCCAGCACAATTAGTGTGTACTAAATTATCAAAATTAAGGGGCTGAATTTTTCCATGACGTGAAGCAGTACTCATCCTCCTCCCACCATAGAGTTGCCGTTGTAAGTGACTGATGGCCAAGTAATCTTACAAATCTACAGCAAACTGTAGAAAAACAGTTCCATCATGACTTTTTTGGTGTAAACACAATTCAGCTCTTGCTAAATTGCTTAGCTTTCCAAATCCTCTACAACCATTTTGGTCACTGAGCAATGTACATGCTTCACCATAATTTTCATGTTATAGCTTGATGGGATACTTTGTAATAAAATCACTTCTAAAAATGCAAGTTGCAGTGATATTTTTTAAACAGAATAATCTTCCTCTGTTTTGTCTCCATGATAAAGCATCAGAGTTTATTTCATATATTTTGTTTTATGTGGCTTAACATAAGCAAAAAGAGCAGTTCCCCAAAACCTCACTTCTTAAAAATATTTTGACATGTGATTTACTGAAGTTATCTTATGATTTTCAGAGCAAATATATGTACTCTTGCCTTCCTATAATACTATGTGTAATAGCTGTGGCTGTCTGTATTTTTTCATGTTGATAAGATGAATAACGTAGAATTTCTGCAGTCTCCATTTGTTATTTGGGACAAAAAGGATAATATATTTTTTGTAGCATTTTGAATTTGCCCTGTACTATTTGCAGCTTACCCCTTTCCCTGTTGTTTGCTTGTTTCATTGGCCATATCCATGAGACAGAACCTGTCAGTATCTAGATAACGCTGTTACTTCTGCAAACATGTTTTCTACTGACGTTTCAGTATTGATAGAGTATGGCTGGAGCATCAGTGCAAACTTCCCTGCCACATTGCTTGAGTTCTCCAGGTTGAAATGAGCTAGCGAGGAGAAGGGTAAACGTCTTCTGCTTGTTTTATAAAATGGGGTAAATTGCAGGAGGGTGCATTGCTAGCACTGGCAGAGAAAAGCCAGACAGGCAAGTCTTTGGAGATGGCTGAGGGGATAAACACGGAGGGTCAGTGATAGGCACGTGATGAGCAGTTGTGGGGAGCTGAAGACATTGAAATTTGCTGCTGCCTAGCCTCTGGAAAAGGCTTTGTGGTTGCTTAGCAAGAGCAATGGCCAACAGTACCAAAATCCTGCTGCTGGGAGGTCTTGCAGTTTATTGGATCATTTTTATTTTATTTTCTCCAAGAATTTCTACATATTAGGACATGAAAATTTCTGCAAAGCTCTTCTCAATAACCTTATCTGAGATCCCAAACTCCAGCTGGAAAAATGTCCCACTATCATATTTTCTGTACAGTTTCAGTAATGTTTTCTGAGGCATAGGGAATAGCTGGTACCTTTGAGAGAAGCCCTTGACCCTTCCTACAGCAACAGCTGAGTATAGAGTATGTTATTTCCAGTCCTCCAGACACTTCATGGATAAGGATCCTTGCACTGATGTGCTCCCTTGAAAATGGCACTGAGCCTACAATAAAGGAAGGCTTTCAGTGTCATGGGACACTGGCAGTGTTGTCCATTTTAAATAATATGACAAAAAGAGGATTTTTATACTGTTTATGCAGATCTATACATACTTAGGATTCTTACTTTCTTAATGTATGGCACATCTTCCCTGTTTTCTGCTGTTTCTCATTAATCAGTCTTCTCAGCAGATATTTTTTAGGAAAGCCAAGTTCAGTCATCTTATTTTTGCCTGAAACAAATGAGTTGGCAAGGTGAGCAACAGAGAGTTTCATTTCTATGTCAAAGGCACAATAGCCTACCCTATGAGAGTAATGGAAAACCTCAGACTTCAATATGTGGTCCAAAGAGGTGGACAAAAGGAGACAGAAGATCACATGAAGTGAAGGAGAGCATCTCCTATTTTCTGTTTATCTTATTATTTTTTTTCTGTGATTGTTTCAGGGAGGTCAGATCTTTCTGCCAAATTAGAAACAGACAGCTTTGATTCATTTCCTACCAAGTGAACTGGATTTTTGACAGAACCTTAATTCCATTTGAAAGAAAGCATTAAGTATGCCAGGCCCAAGTTCTGAAGGTAACTGGTGATTTTTTTGTTGTTTCTATTTTTTATTTTTTCCCAATACCTAAAGGAATAGCTAACCATATTCTGATGAAAACTTTCCTGGTTCAAAGCAGCTTTTTCTACTGCCTGCAGGCATTTACTTCAGCTTAGTAAAAGCTGACTGCTTGTCTGAATATGTACAGATACAGAGAGGAGACAGATTGTGAAGACTCATTTTTCCCTGCAGGGAACTGGCACATATTTAGGCTGCAAAAAAAATCCGATCCTAACACTAAAACAACCCAAGGTCTCACGTTCCTATTTACTCTTAAATGTAGCCTCTGTAGTATGGGATTCACTGATGTAATTTCTCCTATTCTTGCAGTAAGGTGCTGTTTCATCTAAGGAAAGACTGGGAGAATCTGGCTCACCAGTGGCTCATTCATACCCATGCTTTGAGGAGACTGCATGACTACTGCAAGGTGTAAACCTGCAGTGCTGATTATCCCTTTTGTATAAAGCAGGCTGTATAAACCACCCATTCCTGGGGGTGTTTAAGGAAAGATTGGACGTGGTGCTTAGGGATATGGTTTAGTGGGTGACATTGGTGGTAAGGTGGTGGTTGGACCAGATGATCTTAAAGGTCTTTCCCAACCTTTATGATTCTATGATTTTCAGTGTTATGACTAAATTGATTTAAGGACCTTCCTTCAGTTAAATGAATGCATCTTCTATTACAAAGGGTTCTTAGTGTCTTGTGATCTGGGACTATAAGACTGGGGGCATGTTTATGGCAGGGTGTTTAAGGTGGGGGTGTTGTAACTAGATGATCTTTAAGGTCCCTTCCATCCCAAACTATGACTCTATGATAATTGAACTTTCTGTTGTATATGCAAAGTATCCCACTTAACTATCCATATGAATAAAAGGAAGAGAGTTTCTCCTCCAGTGAAGTCATATATCAATGTAAAGTAAGATTATTCATGTCCTTGTGATATATTCACACATTATATTCTTGTTGGTAGAGACATACAGTATTGCAGAAGAACTAGAAAAACATGAGAAGTTTTCATCTCAAGACTTTGAGTGCTGTACCTTTTAAATAATGGTCATATGAGAATAATCAAATATAACAGAGAGGATGCATAACTTTGAAGTAAATGTAGATGTGATTATATTAATGATACAAAATACCTTTTTAATTATGTGTTCTAAACACACACAAGTTATTTAAGTTTCTTTTACTCTGTTGTACTGTAAGAGGAGAGATGTACCTGGTTTAATAGTGTCACATTGATTTTTTTTTATTTTTTTTTTAGTTTTTGTGAAGTAAGCCTTGTTTGGCATAATGAAACTTTTGTTTTCTTCAGCTCTTCCATATTGTCTCTTTTAAAAAAATCACCATTTGCTCCTCTGCACTGAACAAAAATCTTCCCTTAAAAATGAGGAAAGCACAATGCCTTCTATTTCTGAAATCATTAGAATTGACTTTTAGACAATCAATGTGTTAAATGATGTAATTATCCAATGGTCTTTTCCCCATTTAAACCAGTTTGAAAGTTAAAGGTTTGTTTTAGATCAATTCCAACCACTTTGTGTGCAAATTACACGACTGCATTTTCCTTAACTTATCTCACAAATCCAATTCAATAGAGGCATGTCCATTCAAAATGGTTTTCTGATAATGACTAATTCTGAGCTGGAATACTAACTTGTGTAAAGATGGGGAAAAGCCCTGACTCTTGTGTTTAACATACTTAAGCCAGAACCAGGTGAGGTAGAAATTACTGGAAACAATTGATTTAGGAGGCACAAGTTTTCTTTTGGAGGTGGAGGGCGGTGAGCTTTATTGGGATCATCTCAGTCTCCAGAGCTGACTAAGTTGTGCAGACTCAGTGCCCATGGTTGACTCCCACCTCTGATGAGATAAATGCTACCCTCAGAGCCAATAATGTCCTTGACAGAAGCTCACTGCTGTTGCCAGAAACTCTCTTGAGACATGACACAGCCGACCCCAAGTACTGATGCTATTTCAGGCATCCTCAGGAAAGCCACAAGAATCTGCCATCTGTGATGGGACAACTGCAGCTATCCTGAGCAGCATCTGGAGAGCACACAGGACATCTGAAATAACACTAGATGCTTATGTTTTGGCTACA
The DNA here is from genome assembly GCF_011077185.1 of Oxyura jamaicensis. Taxonomy (NCBI): domain Eukaryota; kingdom Metazoa; phylum Chordata; class Aves; order Anseriformes; family Anatidae; genus Oxyura; species Oxyura jamaicensis. Next base: position 89,077,289 of record NC_048896.1, on the reverse strand, counting down.
GAAAGTGAACCCCTGCTGCTGACAGCCTCAGCTATTTTGCTGCAGTATCTCAGGCACGAGGTCCTAAGCTGCTGTTACAGAATGGAAGCAGGAACCTGTGATGGAGGCCACCATCAGAAATGACATTGTAGTACCAAGCAACTTCATAAGAAATGTGATCTGGTGACAGCTGCCACCCTTCCAATCCATTATGTCATATCTGACCACTGTGTCCTAGTCATCTGGATTACCCTGAGGTAGATTGCCAGGCAATAACACTGAAGTGGATGCTGGCAGTCTTTGCTAGCAGGTCTTTTCCCTCCCACTTCCCTGCTGCTAGGTCCCTCCTTCCTGTTACTGTGTAAGCTTTTAGAGCAAAACCTGCCCTGGCTTCAGGAGGTCTCAGTCTAGTCTAGGCAATTCCTATTATCACTTTGCAAGTGGTAATAGGACTATTGCATGGTGAAAGGCCAGATTTCATGGTGGGCTTATGTGTATATACGTGCAGAGTCTTTAGTGTAGTGCAGTGCTTAGTCTGAAAAGAAAGCTTGTCTCTTAATACCAAAGACAAAGGAGGAATCTGCATGCCTCAGATTGCTTTAGATGATGGAAACCGTCAGTAGACAGTGTGATTAGACTGTAAGAAATAGGTGTAAATTAGGGTAAAATCCTTTTTAGTTAATAAGCATATCATGCTAATTGTGTACATCTTATTTATTTAGATTTGATTATTGAAACACAGCATGTCAATTATCTAACATGTATGTATTGACTGAAGAGAAATACATCGCATTAGGTGCATAGCCAAGCATAGATACAGAGGTAAAAATGTGGAAACAGATGTTAGTAACTTCGCTAGCATAGACTTGCAAACCTCAGGCTGGCAGAATACTCTACTTGCTTGGCTTCAGGGTGTTGTGTATGAAATTGAACCTCTATCTATTAGGTACATCTTACTGAGTGCTTTGTTGTATGCTGAAAACATACATCCTCTCCATAAGTTGCTTAAAGTATGATGAGAGTCTCAACTTTTATATTTTTTCCTTGTTTTTATGTGTTCACTTATCCACATAATCTTAAAATTGCAATATTCTGCCCCAATTTAATACATATATTAATTATATTTCTCCCCCTTAATGGGCTGCTCACTTTATGGTTTGAGGACACAAAAGTAAATTTTAAAATCAATTATACAATTACATATGTAGCAATAACAGAGCACAGAGCTAATCGTCTTTGGGTCAGGACTATAACCTTCTCATAATGCGGGTTTCATTAGGGTAAGGTCTATTATTGCACAGAATTACAGAAATAATGGGAGTGGGTGTATTCAGCAAGAAATAACAAATGAGGGTCTTTCCTAGATAAGGGAATCTGTTTGCTGGCTGGAGTGTGATAGCAGGCCCCTATAGTGTATGCAAATTGATAGGGTCAACTTCCCTTGGTGTATGCAATGTGCAGTGTACAAGAATTAATTTCCGTATCATTCTGGAGAATGGCAGGAGGAGGGCTTCCAATTATCACTCATCATTGGATACAACCGAGCTGAACTGCATGGCCAAGTGTATGAAAAGGACTGGAAGGAGACGCAAAATGGGCTAAACACTCGTAGTGTAGCACAGTTGCACCATTATGCGCTTCATGTTTTATGCCTATCTACAGGGCTTGTAGCAGAAACTGTAGTTGCCTTTGTGTATTTTCTTAGGGCTGTCTTTGAAGAACAGGCTTTCTAATAGTATCTGAAAAAAAAAAATTGCACATCACTTACCAATATTCGCTGTTCTTGTAAACACATGTGAACTTGTTTTTACAGCAGCCATTAGGTAAGCTTTACCTTGTCTTTGTTTCACAGTGGGAAGATGATCTTTATGCCAGTTAAAGAATGTGCTCTCCTCAAAGCAACTGAAGATAAAAACCTCATTATTATTATTATTATTATGGGAAGTTGATGTTCACTTATCTTTGAGGTTTTGGAAGCACAAAGTTAATTCAGTGTTAATACTGTTTGAACGTCATTGATGGTCCAATAATTTTGCACTTAACAGATCGCCCAACTGCTGATCTACCACTGTAGGTTCTGGTAACCATTGGACCATGCAGCTTCCCTTCAGAGTGAATAACTACCTTCCCCTGGTGTACATAACCCTGATGTGAATGGGGATGGGAAGGCAAAGCCTCTCCCTTTTCTGAATAAATGATGGCATTGCAGGGGCAGGCGGGGAAGGCATGATATTCTTTGCATAGCTTATGCCATCCCCAGCTCCTTAGAGCTGCACAGGGTTGAGCTACCACATAGCTGTGCTGGGGACTCTGTAGGATGAGGGCTACTCAGCCTGTTTACAGCAGTAAATCTGCAACTCTTACCTGTTTCAGAAGCCTCTTAACAAAGGCATTACAGCCAGCTGTAAAAGTACCGTGACTGTAAACAAGGATAAGTTTAATTATTTCTGCTAGAAGGGTTTCCAATTAAATTCCTTTCTTCACCTTTCTGCTTTGTCCTGATGGCACGTCATTGCTTAGTAATTGCCTGTACTGTTTGTTAATGCTGCCTCTGAGTTACACAGGGTACTGCAAAAATTTGGTTTCATGCTCAGAGAAGTTTCAAAAATATACTTCTGTGAGTCGTAGGCAGCTTTGAGAGCAGTTTGCTTAAGCAATGGCTTGAAAGCTGGAGGGATGGGATGAAAGAGATTTTTTATCTTTTTAAGTATGACTTTAAATAATGTTTCTGATTCACTAACACCCTGTAAAACCATTTGCATCTCAAAGTGATTAATTAATGACAATAAAAGAGACTGTAGGGAAGATTTTTGGTATTTATGCCAAACTTCTTCTCCCTTTCAAATAATCAAATACAATGCTTCGGTTTTAGCTGTCACTTTTTGACTTCCCTTGGTCTGGTAGTACTTGAACATGTGACACAGAGGTACTGTGAGAGTGGACAACGCTGTAAAAAAGAAATGTTGGAAAGGGGAAGAGTGGAGCATGGAAAAAACATGCAAGCACGAGAACCATTTGCACAGCTACACACCAACTTTCCCGCATAACTCCACAGTTCTCACTGTCTGTTACATCCTTTGCTTGTCTCGTCTGTTTATAGTGTTGATGTTTTGCAAAGCTGTAGTTTTGACTGTGTTCATACAGTGTTCCAGTGCACAGCGCTCCAGTCCCAGCTGAGGCTCTGGGGCATTTTCATAATGACACGACTTTGTGGATTGTCAGCTATGGTATGTGGACGTAGGTGGACCAGTGATTTCCTGAAAGTTGTTTCTGAAATTTAAGCAAGAAAGCTAAATTATTGTCAAAAAGTTTAATTTTCTCTTGAGACCTCTAACTCCCACAGGATAATTCAAAGTGATTTGCATGTGGGATAGTGTCATTGAGGTCTGCATTTTCTTGCAGCTCTTTGACTTTTGAGTTTTCCTTTCTGTGTCTGATAACTGTTTCTGTCTTACTGATGGCATCTTGTTAAGGCTAGTCTTGAAGCTGAATACCATTTGGGACTGGACGTTGTCCAGAGTTGGAGGTACAACATTAGTGCCTTCTTGCTCACACCCTACACATCGTATGCAGCAGTGCAATGGTGAAAGCAGAACAGCTTGTATTTTCTCTCCACCCATTTGAGACCCAATACATCAACGGGAAAACAAATAAATAAAATTGTAGAAACATATTGCTGTATGCAGAAAACCTGTTTTCGTCTGAAAGCATGCACAAGAAGTTCCCATGCTAACTTCTGAATATAGTCCTATTGGAAAGTACGTCAGCCAGTCCTGATTTTACTAGTTACCAGCCAAATTCACTGCAAATGTCAGAAGCACAACTCAGCTAGTTGTTATCCTCCACACCAGCAAAACATGAAACAGGAAGGATATGAACACATACTACTTTTACATTCTTCCTTAGTCTGCATATTTATGATATTTATTATTTTACTTATGGTAAAACAGTGATGATGGGTATATGGAAGACCATAGTGGGTCAGACCCAAAGTCCCACTAGCTAATGTCCCATCCCTGGAGGTGATCAGTCTCAGTCTAAGGAAGAGGACAAAAGAAGGCAATGACACTGTGTATCTCAGTAAGAAATAACACTACTGTCTGATGGTCTGATGCAGGAACTTGTCTTGCCAGAGGTGGTGTGTCTTTTGGTCTTAATAGTCTTGGTGTGTTTTTTTTTTTTTTTTTTTTTTCTATAAAATCCCCTAATCTTCCAATATTATGTGTGAAATATGATCTAGTGGGATGGAACAAAAAGGGCTTGGCTCCTGTGGAAAAAGAAAGTGCTTATGCACTGTAAAAGTCTTTTTTCCTAGGATGTGCACACTGAAGGCCATCACAGGTTACACAGGCAGTCTTCCTTCTAGTGCTTCTGAAACTGCCTGCCTGATCTTGCCACTTTCTTTCAAAATCACTTTAAAAAATATTGTTTCCCAAGATTTTTTATTATTATTATTATTATCAATTAATTAAAAAACAATAATTTCCCCTTTACAGGACTGTGGTGAACCTTCCACTCATTAGGAAGGTACAAAATTTTAAACCCATGGTGTATCTCTGCCAGCAGAGATGATAAACTGCCTGATGGTAGCAGTGTGCTGTTACCCACCTGTGCTTTTGCAAGTTGAACGGGACAACCTCCATGGTTTAGAGCAGCTGTCATCAGAATGTTTCATAAGTCAAAATTTAAGATGCACCTGATATTTTCAGGTCTTTTAGGCTTTTAGACTGATACTATCTCAAAATGATTTACTAAACCCTTCTATATTTAGCTATAAATGCAGCAAAAGTAGCTAGATGAACTGGTTTAGAAAGCTTAATATAACTTAATCCTGGCATCTTTTTATAACATCCTAAAATACTTTGCAACATGGAGCCAAGGTTTTCTTTTCTTAAACCCTTTTATGAAGAAAGTTAATTTCACTTTAAAGTCGGAGGCCCTACCTACACAGCTGCATTACCAGGCCTCTGACAGGCCTATTCAGCAGGGCCCTGCTGATATGTTGTAGAGATTTGAAAGTAAAGAATTGCAAGAAGTGCAATTTAATCCCAAAGTCATTACCTAAATGCTGAGATAGGATGGGGATTACCACCAATGTAAATGAGATATGAGACAGCCAATGGATTAGGGGACCCTTTCTTTAGGATGACTTCAGCAAATAGACTAAGATAAGGAAATCTTTGTAATTACATGGAGCTACACTGGTCAATTCTGACTTTTAAATACCGAGGAGCTAGAGAAAAGGAAAAAAACCTACATATGTTATTCTGTGCAATATTAAGTAATTCCTTTCTAATTCTACACAATCAATAGAAGAACATCATGCCAAATGAAAAGATGAGGGCTGCCTACATGTCCTTTTGTGACTGGTATCATTCCATCATTTTTGGTAATATCATTTCCAAATTAAATTTTATGGTCCATTACATACTAGCTCAAACACTTTTCTAATGGAATCTTAAATGGAACTGACTTGCTTTGCGTGGGGTTTGTCTCTCAGTTAAGATGTTATTTAGTTCTAATTATCAGATAATGAACTCAGGAAATTTAATTTTTAATATTTATATGTCAAAAGTCCATTGTACTTTGGTTAAAAGCTTTAAATTAAAAATTAACATGGACAGAATGCTAATTGAATATTTTCCCTATCTATAAGAGTGAGAAATGAGTTACATAGCTCCCAGATTAGCTTGTTACAGTGCAACTGTTTACTTAAAAACTTAATTTACTCTTCAGGAATAAATCACAAATAAGGAGATGCAGGAAAATGAACCCGGGAAGCTTTAGGCTTACAAGTTTAAAGTGTATCATATCTTTATGTGCGTTGTCTCAGCTTCATATCTATAATGTATCATTCAGATATATTTATGTATTTACAGCATATGTAAATATCTGTACATATATGCAGTTTCTGAATCATCTTTTCTTTTGTGTTCTCTCCACTTGTACTTTCTCACTTTGTCCACTTTCACTTCTCAGATCCTTCTTAAGAACAACAACAACAAAAATGTAATCCTGACATTTTTTTTATCACCCTTTCACATTCCAGAGCAAGCTGTTTCAGGAAAATAATGGCAGAAGTGGGCAAATGGTGTTTCTTTGGACTTAAAAGTTTCAGCAGATGCCTGTCCAATTGTATGCCCTTAATTTTCTACTCTGTTCTTTCTGTTGATGTTTTGTGGTTACTGGGCTGTGCTGGAACTGGAGAAATCTGAGTTCAGTTCTTTCACCCTGAATCTGTCTACTTGGATGAGCTGGGGTAAGCCCTGTAAAGTATGAGACTGAGAAAAAACTGTTTTGGTACCTAACTATTGCAGTAGACCCTGGTAACTCAGCTAAAGCTGCCACAGACCAGGTATAACGTGTATGGAGAGTGACTTCATCAGAATAGATTCACAGTACCAATTCCCATGTTTTTGTGTGGTGGCTTAGCAAGAAGGGTGTTTGCTCCAAGGTGAGAGACTCGGGCTTAATAGTAGGGTATTTGGGGCCCTAACAAAACAAAGAATTGCAGCATTTTATCTTAAGTCTGTTTAGTTTAACATTCATAAACTCTTCTCAAAGTAGAGATGGGACAGCTGAACCTCTGCATTCACTTGTGCCTTTCTCATGTGCTGTGTGCTCCCTCTTTGTTTTTTAAAGCTTAACTTGGACTGAGTCCTGATGTGTGAGCTGCTGTTACAGTTGAACCCACTCAACAAGCTCATGAGTCTTCTGGAGCATGTGCCACACAAGAATAGGGTTAGAAAGCTGGATTTGTTCAACTGGGGCTGAGTGGGTCTAGTATTGCTGATTTCATCTAATGAAGGCAGAGAGAGTAGACAGATCCAGACTCTCTTCAGAGGTGGGCAGGGAAAGCATGAAATACAACAAACAAACAAATAAATGGGGTAGCAAGGAAAAATTTGGTAAGATATAAGGAGGTTCATAATGATGATGATCAAAAATTAGATCAGGTTGCTCAGAGAGGCTGTAGAGTATTTGGGGATGCACAAAAACTCCCTGGACAAGGTCTGGAGCAACCCATCTGAACTTCAAACAGAACACTGCTTTGAGCAAGCTGTTGGACCAGGTGACCTCCAAAAGTCCCTTCCAAGCAATACTGTTCTCTGATTCTGTTATCCAGATCCCAAAAGCTGTCCAAAGTTTTTAATCAGTGGGATGTAGACAAATATCAGAAAAACTCATTTTTAAAAGTCACTTTCAAGAAAACTGGATGTTAGTAAGATTTCCAAATGTTATTTACCTAGATATGTATATCTACAGTGAATCTGGTATTGTTGGTATGACATGATACATGAGTGCAGATGATGTGTCACTTTCCCCTAAAGAGACTGTCATTTATGTGTCAATCATGATTAAATTCCCATCTAACATCTCTGTAGCTCTGATTTAGCAAACCAAGCTTTCAAGCTTCTATCAAACAAACTCAAACCAAACAATTTTTCTCCACTTCCTCCTCCTCTGACTTTGTCAACAAGAGGAACGTGCTCAGACAGATTTTGCTCTCAAATTCTCCAGGGTGAATTTATGATTACTCCAGCTTCTTTATTGGTGTTAGTTGTGACTCACAGCTCTGGAACTAGGATTGCAGATCTCACCTAGCAGTTATGGGCTTTGAAAGTTAATTGTTATCAAAAAGAGTTAGTGCAAATGCACTCTAGGGGTAACTGCAAGCTCCTGACACGTAAGAGTTTATAATCGATAGCCTTGACCTAAAAGGCCATGGTTTTGTTTGGACCAGCAGTTGCACCATAGGAAGGCCCGGATTATTATTGACTCATTTTCTACTTCAGTCCCCACAGCCTGAACAATTCCCTATCCCTCTTTTGTTAGTAAAAGCAGGAGGCTTGGCAGGAGGGTAGCCAAGCTGAAGAGAGACCTCACACAAATATGCTATACCCTCACAGATGTTGGGTTTTGTGTGAAGTAAACAGTGCTGGACCATGCATTGCCTGATGAAAAAGAAGCACAACACTATCCATAATGCTTGTATGTATATATATGTATATATATATATATATACACACACACTGCAAAAAGCTGGGATCCTAACAGGGGTCAAGTAGTATGAAGTCTGCTCAGAAGCTGTCAGCAAAACAGGGAGACCATCTGTCCATGGTGAGGCAGGTGGCTTTGGAAAGGAGTCTGATGGATCTCCGCCATCAGCACTATATGGGTTTGCTCTAATTACTCAGAAATCAGCCTTTACCAAAGCTGAAGCAGCAACAGGGATCATGAAGGGACTCTATATAATGCCCAGGCATCAGAACATAGCTTGTGTTAGGTCTGCTACCACCATCACTGTAGCCTTGGCTCCACAAACATGTGCCGCTGGTTTTCCCAGCCTTCCAGCCTGTGGTAACCCTCTCAGAAACTTCGCCAAAACATGCAAGATAGTCTGGAACTGAAGGATTTATGCATTATAAATCAGTTGTAGGTTTTATAATCAGCTGGTGAAAAAAAAAAAAAAAAAAAAAAAAAAACATAATGAAGGGTTGAATTGAGGAGAAATAATCCTAGTGTACATTAATTATGTTTAGTTAGCTTGTGCTCACCGCTCAAAATCACATCATCCTGAATCAATTAATACCGAGAGAACTGAGCAGCATGAAAAAGGCACATCCTATTATCTCCATTCTTGAATGCTGCAGTCTGATTCCCTCTCATTCTTCCATTAAACACATTTCTTACATTTAATTTCTTTACAAAATAAATAAAGAAAATTTCTTGAGACATATGTTACCTGTGGACAGATAGTTCATTGTTTTTTAAATTGAGAAAGGGATATGTATGTGTACATGGGTGTGTGCGTTTCTGAAGTAACTGCTATAATAGAGCTTTCACATTCATTTTTGCTTTTTAATTGAATAGTAAATTAATTTGATTAATAAAAATCCTGGGCAGCTCATGAGAGTGAATTAAAGCCAGACTTAGCACATAAATATAATATCTTCCAAACCAGTCATTTTGCAAAGCTCCTTCTAATTTTTCTTTTCCTTTTATTTCCTTGAGGCTGTAGTGATGAGACTAGACTGTGTGCTTGCTACTCTTAAATGTTTATTTCGTTTCTCAGTGACTAGTTTAATTTTTGCCAGAAAGGATATCTTGTAATCATTCTGTGTTATTCCTTAGTCTTTTAAAATAATACTGCATTCACACAGATGTAGTATCACATGACTGAAATGACTAATCTTTAAGCAACACCTGGAAAATATCAGATAGCTGAAATGAACAAGTTGGCCATGTCTGACATATTTTCCAACTCTGGATAGGCCTGTTCCTTTACTTCAGTGCTATTTGTCCCTTATTTTAATACATATATTAGCTTGATTTCACTCTAAAATACTCAACATGTCCCTGTGGCTTTGTTGCACATAACTGAACTGTGACTTTAGGAAGTGTTACTTGTCTGAAGAAAACACATGATGGGCCATTTTTGTTTCTTCTTTACTATTCTTCTTAACCTAAATCTCAAGTCCTTTCAGCCTAACTGTGCTTTAATTGAACCTAGGAAAAATCTTGATTGTGGGAGCAGGACCCAACTGCTCCCACAATGGGGTTGACAGATAAATAGAGACTTGCTTCTTCTCAAAAGCTTAGTCTAGGAGGAGAAATGAGAGAAAGCAGCAATGAGGCATGGTACCCAAAATAAGAGTGAGAAAATGAAGATTGACTGGGATATCATTTGGAAGTGAATACATGGCATATGCTTTGATCTTTTTTTATGAAAACGCTTATGTGAAACCTTGTTTCTTATTTGGTATTTTAGTATAAAACCTTATCAGTCTTTTGTGCATCTCTCTTTTGATCCAATATCTCTTAAAACTTCACTTTTCCCATCTGTGGCATACACTAGAAAGCCTGCATTTGTATGGGAGCCCTTCTGTGTGCAGCAATATACTCCAGTCGCTCCAAGGCCAAGATGTATGATTTAACAAACCAACAAATTATCTTTCCATTTCTAACTGATTTAAAAACAATTGCTTTACTGTTGCTTCAGAGGAGGGTGGGTCTTTCACTGTCACAAGGTCACTTTGCAAGTTTTAATTGCTGGGTGCTGTTCTGTCCTTTCATGGCTTTTGAAGTGATAAATGGCTCATCGGTTCAAAAGCTAGTCTATATAAACAAGCTTATCTCTGCCCATAGTCTTTAATGAAAAATGAGTTGTGAGTATCATTGTTAATCATGGTAATTGTTAATGTTAAGAGGGCTGGTATTATGAGTTTTCCTATTAGGCTTTCAATTCGTTATATAAAATGAGCAATCTAGTAGCCATCTATAGCATTCTAATTTTAATTATCTAGTGCCTGCATTTTAGACCACCCTTTCTTCATTGAGGTTAACAAAACCTTTAATGCAGTAACCAGTGTCTTTTGATGTAATGGGGTGAAGTTACTTGGATGTTCAATACGGAGTTGTATCATTAAAGATGAATTCATCACACTATGATGTACGTCCTTCTGCAAACTGTTCTCTACTGGATGTGATGTAGTTTACATGACATACGCTGGCAATTTTACTGGTGTTTGTTCAACTCCATATAAAATAAAATTAAAAATAAAAAATAAAACAGACTTTATATCAAATTTAAAAAAGATTGAGGATATGCCCTGCATTGTAAAGAAACATGCTAGTGACAAGCAGTGTTTACACAGATAGTGTGGTCAAAAACTGAGGTATTTCTCTGTTGATATGAAGTCCTGAGAAGAATAAGCAGAGATTTCAAAATGTATGTCCAAGTATTACAATTAGGAAAAACACAGTAAATCCTGGATTTTCTTCTACTTTAGGGTGTATCTGCACCCTAGTACCACACACAGCAGTGAAGCTAGAGAAAGTATGAGCCTAACAGCAAGAAAGTAAATTGTAAGAGAGATACAGTACATATCAGCAATTTCCAAGTACAAGACTTGGTTTCTGTATGAACCACAAAGCAAACAGAAGAATAATATCTTAATAGTGTTGAACCAGTACTTCCAGCTGTGGCTTAAGCTATTTATAGAAATATTTATTGCTATTTTAAAAGATGGTTTGAACTTGAGCAGAAGGGTAGACTGGAATACAATAAAATTGCTCAATCCTACTTTTAAGGGAATAAATCTTTAAAATCTTTACTGATTTGGAAGAAATGGTGTAGAATCAAATGTTGTATGGTTTCAACACAGAGCCAGGCCACATTTTTTGGGGAGAGTAATCTGTGTTCTCCAAAAGAGCAAGATCACCACTGTACTTTGAAACATACTTTCCAGAGCAAGGTTTAATATCACAAAAAGTTGCTTTGGCTTCTTGCACATGCTAGGGAGTTAATGTTTTTCACTGGTTTGTATCTTTGGTAGTGGACATAAGCAGATACATATGGATTTTTTTTCAGATTTGAATTTCTTTAGCCTAAAATAGTGCCAGGCTATTTGGATCCATAGTGTGCATGAATTAGAAGTACTTTTATAGAGCTCATACCTGAAAAAATCTTCATATTTGGCATGCTTTCATGGTTGAAAGATAAACAGATCTGTTTTTGTTGTGTATTGTGGTCAGCTCGTACCAGTAATAGCCTGCCAAAATATGTAAGGAAAAAAATAATATATATATATATATATAACAAGGAAATATCGAAATACTTCAGGACTACTCAAGCCTTGATTCTCTGAGGAAGTTTATGAAAGACAAAAGGACAGAGCAATGACAGATTTAGAATGCACACTAAAAGTTCATGGAAAGCCTTAGACAACCAATAGAAGTGTTTAAAAGAATTATGGGCTACAGCAGCTGGACAACAGCTCCTAAAAATTCACCACATTTTATGCATGTCTGCTTCAGCTTTGTAGGACGAGGTACATATGAATGTATCTTCTCTCCATCATTTGAGATACAAATATTCCTTACAGCAGCATAGTCCCCATTTAAATGAATCAAGAGGGAGAGCTGGTTTGAATATATCTATGAGGATCAGTGATGCAGGCTTAAGTGGCTGGCATCTCCCATTTTCTGTTTTTATATTTACATTATATATTATGTCATAGTAAAGTTTTACTTACGGAAATGCAAAAGATGCAGAAGGTGACACTTTCAAATGCATGAAAGGTTAATTTCTTTTATCTCTAAAGTCAACAGAAGGCTTCTGCTGGTCACCTGGTTCTACTGGAAAGGCGGTGGAAAAGTTGAAAAAGGTAGAGAAAGGAATAGGATATGGCATTTTCCAGAGAACTACTATGTTTTAAAGAAATTCTTCCCACACAAACACAAGTGCAACTGTTTATCATGGGATAAAACAGAGAGAGGTGTGGGAGCTTGGCACCACACCATATGTGGTGGCACAGGGACAGTGATATGTTTATAGATGTTCCCAGAATACTTTAATTATACAAACTGCCAGGAAGGGCTTCCAGGTAGTAATATAGTGAAATAACTTTTCTGATAACACTAAACCTTCTAGTACAGGTGAGTTGTTAACTTTCTTTCTTAACTTTCTTCAAATTTCTAACTTAACTTTCTTCAAATCCTTTGATTTCTTTGTATTGTTTTGCCATAAAACATGTCTATCATTTTTTCTCTATGTTGAATTATTTTGTTTAGGACATAGAATGCTCTGCATTTTGCATCCCTCCCTTAGTTGGTGTTTTCTGAGCTTCACAGTCTCCATGGGAAGCTGAATCCTACTTCTATTCAAGAGCATATTGTATGCAAGGGTAGCAAACATAACAAATGATTGCAGCTGGCTGTAAAGTACCTGGTTCTTCTAATGCTCTCACTCTACTTTGGTATGGAGAAAGTCTAAAGGAGTCAGTAAGATTACTCCTGACTTACTACAGTGTAAATAAGAACCAACTGTCCTATTTTTAATGTTGTTAGTAGATGTTCAGTTTATCCATTTAATACTGCAGTCATGACCTCCAGTGAAAAGTTCATTAGTTGCATACAGAAATCAGGCCTGACCCTAGGCAGAAAGATAAAGGGCTTGGTGTTATGCAGCTCCTGTCAGTCCCAGTGTGCTTGTCAAGGTTATGAGTTAAAGATTGATAGTGTGGTGACTGCACAAGCATTTATATGAGAGGGGAGAGGTCACAAACAGGCCCTGGGCATTAGATCCTCTGTTACAAGGAGAGGGAATATTGGCCAGAATGCAAGAGTGGTTGTCCCTCTCTTTTCAAGAAGTGCTATGGAAATCTTTGTCTGCTGTAGTAATTGTTCCTTTTTAAAACTTTTTTTCAAAAAAGTTTTAAGATTTTGATAAGGTCGCCAATGATATAAATGGCCATAACACTTTCATGGCACTTTCTATGTAGGATTAATAGTTAGGATCTGATTTCAGTAAGCTTATTTTATTTTAGGTAAACAGTGCCTCATTCAAAACTATTCTGATTCAAACCCTCAAATATTTTAAGCAGGGAATTTAAATTTACGGATTATTGAATGTCAGTACCTCTTGACCAAGGAATCCTGTCTTTGCACATTTTGTCTTATGTCATCATTTGCCTTCAAGAAGATCAGTTACAATGCAGTTTTAAAGATTCACTAGCCAGGTTCCTTGTGCACTCTTCAGCTATATCTGCTTCAGCAACCATATTTCATATGTCTTTCATTACTATCCTGCATGCAGCAAAATCCTTTTTTTTTTTTTAAAAAAAAAAATATTATATATATGTAATTTTATTATTATTTTCCTCTGAGCACCTTGTTAGGAAGGACATTTGAATCTGTCTGTCCTTGATAAGATTGACCAGAGTTGTACACAATACTTCAATTTCTGTGGTATGCTATCCTGTAGACCATGTGTTAGTGACTGTAGGTATTCCTGCTTGAAGCCAAACAAGTTCTGATGGAAGAACATCTCTCATAGAAGGCAACCAAACTATGTTTGGATCTGCAGAATGACTTTCAAAGGATTTACGCGTGGGATTGCAAGGCACATAGGCAGGTAACCTTCATACAATTCTCTCTGAAGTCCTGATTGGGCTGTGGTTCAAGCAGGTGATTTAAGAGCTTTTTCCAAATATTTTGTTCATTTTTCATTATTTTGGAAGAAAGCATTTACAGTTGAACTCTCATAAGTGATGTGCCCATCCTCAATTCTAACTTTCCTGAATCATGCTGAACTTTTTGTGTCAAGGCAGAAGAAGTCTATACGAGCACTGGACCCCACCTGTCTCTTTGTCCTCTGCTCAAACCCCTCAATCTGTCATTCGGTATAGACCTCTCATGCAAAATAATGTCAAAGCCACAAAATCCAGGAGTCCGGTCACGACCAAGCTTTGTAGTTCCAGCCTCTAAGTTATAGAATGTGCTGGGTAGGTAATAGAATGGAAATGAAGTAATATTTCAATATTTTCATGCTGCCTGCATTACAATTATGATGTTAATTAATTATCTGCCTGGCAGTTAACACCATGCAGAGGCATGGTTGCGGTCGACTTCCTGCTGTTCTGCTAGCAGTGAGTAATTAACCTCTCCTCTTCCCTGGGATTCTCTACAAGATGATCAGCGTGTTGATGATATAATTATTATTAATTCAGTTTCTGTGTTTCGTTGACATTGTTAATTACTTGTCGGTAATCAGCTAATGTTTAATCTTCCTTGCTGGATAGCTTCTTAAAAGGCTGCTTGAAATGTTTCAGAGAGGCTTCCCAGTGCATTCTCATTCCTTATTGCATCAAGTATTGGAGAGACCACTGTTCAGAGTAAATTATTATCTAAACACTACAAAAAATCTACTGAAGTTGGGGAATTTTTGGATCAAATTAAATTTCTGTTTTCACTGTTGTAAGAGAGAATGTGTAAAGCTGTTGCCAATAAATCAGGAAAACAAGTGGGATCCTTTTTGGTGCCAACTTTAAAAATTGATCTCACTTACGGAATTGTCAATATCATTTAAAGAGCAAAATTTAATTTAGTGCTGTTTTTTGTTTATAGAGGATTAGTGATTATCCTGCAAATAAACGTTCGTGGCATTTTTACTTTCAGCAAAAATAAGAAATCTCTTTCTCTTTCCCATTGTAACAGAGTGGAAGATTTCACAACAAATTTTCATAAAATAAAGAAGTCAGTGTTATTTTTCAGCACATAGTTATACCCACCAAATGTATGAGATCATTTTACTTTAAATTCTTAGGTTGGCATTTGTCAAAATACCAAAAAGACATCAAATTACTGGGATAGAACAGCAAACAATTAATTCTATTAATTGTAAGAGTATTAATAGAAGAGTATAAGAGTAAGAGTATAATTCTATTAATTGTAAGGGTATTAATACTCTTCTGTCAAGATTGAAATTATATAACTATGATAAAATATATAGCTTAAAATCAGAATGATGTGAGGAGGCCAGGTCTGATCTTTTGCAGTACTGGACTTAAACTTATGTATGTGATGGAAAGGCTTTGAGAAAGATCAGCCAAAGAAAGATCTTGAATGAAAAAAAGAAGGTACTTGATGAAGGAGATCCTACATTTTTCTCTGCCTCATACTGGTAAAGTCTCAGTGGTAGTATGGTATTCGGTTTGTGGTTTTTTATTTTAAGAAGTAGACCAAAAGTTTGGGAACAAGAATGAAGGGACAATACGTGGTCAAGGAGGAAAGAGTGAATTAATTGGTGTTTTCATATGAAGAAGAGAAGGCTAGAACTCTCTTCATGGTAACAGCCTCATACTTGGCCGTTGCAAAGAGAAGGAGTTCTGTTATGTCTCTGTCTGTGAAGGCTAAATACAAAGTCTACTTTGTACTGCTATTACTAATACAAATATAATAGCACTGAAGTCCGAGACTAGAGTTAGATGTCACTCCAAGGGTAAGAATAGGCAGAGAAGCAGAGCTAGGAACTTCCAGGAGTGAAACAGGCACAACAAAAATGGGAAGAGATGAACTGAGGAGCAGGAATGAGGAAAAGAAAAAAAAGTGTAAGGCAGAAACACCAAACTAAACTTCTTTCTAAAAGTTTCAGTCTCACTTTTAAACTCAAATGCCCAAAGGATAAATGTCCACTTTTCCTTTGCAAAGTGTATGGCAAAGCCTAGTCTCACCAAGAAAACTAGCAGGATTTTGTAACGTAAAGTACTATACTTGAAGGGGAAATTGAACATTTTTTATTCCCTAAGTTTCACATAAAGGTAATATAAATGAGCATGCAGATTGTGGAATGGTTCATATTTTACATATTTGAGCCCTGGTAATAGGTGGGAACAATATGAATTGTACTTGTGTACTGAACAAGGTCTAGTTACTCAGCCTGCCTTTGATAACACTCCTCATTTTGTAAGCTATATGACATGTCAATTTACTGTTTTCATTTTGGAGACTGAGAGTGCAGGATTGAAGCTTCAAGATCAAAACAAAGGTTAAAAGAAAAGAACTGTTGATTTTTATTTTTTTTCCCCAAGTGTAAATATTCCCATGTATCGGAGGGTGACACCCTGTATTATCTGGAAGCAGGGACTCCTCTTGTACATTCCTTTTACAAAAGGAGGATGGTTCCATTGTTCTGGTATTTGTCTTGAATGTGGACAGTGTGGATTTAATTCCTCATACTGCTACAGACTTTGTGTATGACCTTGGGAAGATTGTTCAGACCCAAATACTCAGCAGTACTTAGATGACTTGTGCTTGAAGGGCTGAAGCGATCTGATAAAGTCTGAATTTTGAATGTTCTTATTTAATGAACTATTTTTTAATATTTTCATTCAGGAAAAGCACAAGCTATTAGGTAATCCACTTTCTCTGGGCTTTAACTATACCTTTGGTGTGTATGGATGTTGCCTAATAAGTCAGCTAAGTCATATGGTATATCTGCTTTGTGGTGGGATGACAGCTTCCACAATGAATTATGAATGCTGATTTATTTTTTTTTAAACAGGTATCATTTTGACATGAGAATATGTGAAAAAATGGTAATCAGCCATTATCCCAAGGATTTCTGTGGATAGAAAAAGCAATTTCAGAACAGAATTCTCCTGCAAAATGATTAACACCATGGTTATATAGGAAGCCACTTGTGTTAGAGTCAAAACCACATGCAGACAGTCTTGCAGTGTTTATTCTTTTTCTGCAGAAGGCAGCGCAGTGGCAGAAGCTGAGCAAAATGAGCGGCAGTAACCCATGAAGAGCCAAAACCCGTTTTTACCCAGAACAGAGTAAATCTGGCACTGCCCCAAGAAGTCAAGGGCTTTCCTTCGGATCTGCAGCAGGGTGTCTGGGAGCAGGAGCTCACTCCTTGCCTATACTGGTGGCAGCGTGCAGGAAATTGGAGCCAGCCTGAGTTGTTGCAATGCAGAATTTGCATTGGAGATAGTGATGTTTTTTATGAAGCTCAGAATGGTACTTGTCTTCTTATATTGTCTTCCCAGAGCTGCTCACTTTAGGAGCTTAACCAGTTTTCAAAGGTTTAAAATGTCTCTTTTTCTAAGTTATAGATATCACTGTAGATATGTGGTGGCTTTAGGACTTTTATTGGTCCTCACCATATATGAGAAATAAGGTTTCTGAATGTTGGAGTTCAGGGTGTTTGCAGGGCTGGTAGCCAAAACAACTTCATACATTGCATATATGTTTATATGCTGTATATAAATCATGACATGTAGCATTGTTGAAGTAAGTTTGGGGTAGTATAACTAAATTGACAAGAAGTTTGTCAAAGAATTTTGTCTGTCCTATGCATTTACAAGTTACAAACAAGATGAAGTGGCTAAAGGGAAAAACTAGCTCATCTGTGTTAGTTCTGGATGCAAAGTATATTCTTTATTTAGGGGAAATCAAGAAAAGTAGAAAAGAAAAAAAAAAACCAGATGGATAGGCTCACATTATCTACTTGCCTCTGTAGTGGGCTGTGTTTAAAGGCAATATAGTAGAACTCCTTTTGAATGAAGATTTGATGGAATATAAAAGGACCATCTTCATCTTAGGTTAGAAATTAGGAGACATTTCTTAGAAACAGCAGTCAGGCACAGGGATGGGTTGCCCAGGGAGGTGGTGGCGTCACCGTCCCTGCGCATGTTCAAGGAAAGGTTGGACATGGTGCTTGGGGACATGGTTTAGTGGGTGACATTGGTAGTAGGGTGATGGTTGGACTAGGTGATTTTGGATGTTTCTTCCAACCTTAATAATTCTATGATTCTATGATCTTTTATCCATGTGTAACTCATCAGTACAGTATCAGAAGTAAGGGAAAAGCATAATGTTTTTGGAGATTAACTTGATAACAGCTTAGAATGCTGGTTGAAGAAAACCAAGGGATGGTACTGTATCAGGTCACTAGACCCGCTTTACAGAAGCAGCTAAGTGAAAATAGTCTTCAAAATTAAAAACGTTGCTGCTAGGTATAATATGAGTGGAAGGGAAAGGGGCTGCAATCATCAGATGGCTAGGCTTCCTAACAGGCAGTGACCAACACAAACAGAAAAAACATGGCATAGTCAAATGAAGACAAAATAAGGTTTAGATAAGAGATTTACCTGGATAGAAAGCCTGAAAGATATTGTTAGATACATGTTAAAAGTATATCTGAACACCTGCCTGAAGTGAGTGAGCCAAATCCATGGTCAGACCTTGTTTATGTGGCTGAAGGGGTGAAAGGGTGATTGAAATGGGTTCATCTCCACTTGCCCATCTGCAAAGGCAATGCTTGTGCTGGGTATGGGTTGTGGTCAGAGCTGGGAAATATTCTTTTTAATTTTAAAGTAGTATAAGGCTTTTTATCTCCAATTACAAAATAAGAAAAATGTTGAAATGTAAACAGCATTAATTATTAGCTGCAGGCTCTTGAAGAGAACTCTCAGAAATTTCATCTACTTGGCTTCAAAGTAGGTTAAGATTATTATCCCCATCTCACAAGTGAGGATCTGAACCTCAAGGTCACACATTGTGTCAGTAGCAGAATCAAACAAACAAAAAAAATCCAGTAAGTTCTTGCTTTAACTGCAATCTGGCACTGCCACACTCAATATAATATATAGATAGTGTACTGTAAACTCCCATGAAAAGAATCTGTGGTTTGATTACTTCAATAATCTCAAAATCTAATTCTGATTTTGCTGGTACAGTGTCAGTGCTACGAATCTATCTCATCCCAGTCGGTTTCTCTTCAATTTTTCAATCTGGCTTGTCTAGGGAGAAGGGGTGACATTTCTCCTTGTTTTGTTCTTTTTTTATTTCTTTTACCTCTGTCACAACCCTCTAAAACAATACTTTAGAAAATGACAGAGAAGCACTGTTTGTAAAATGTCATGATCGCAAACAATCAGAGTGATTGCATGCTACATTTATCGTACATCAATGTCCCCTGCCATCAATTGCTTCTTGAAACTACGGAATTCTACGAAGTGAATCAGGAGTTGCTCTTACAGCGAGTTGTCCTAACAACTTTTTGTAGTCTCTTGTTTTAGCAGAAGAGCTGAGCTAATTATTTAAATCCTGTGTTATCAACTCTGACTTTTTAATTAAGCGAGTTGTTAGTGGTTTGCAAATATTTCCAAACAATTTTGTGAAGCCTTATCCCTCACTTTGACTATTTGTTATTGAGGATGTCTGAGCAATGCAATGTGATTTTCCTCCTGATTCTAGACTGCATGAATTGGCTTTAAAAAATAAAAATAAAAAAAAAATGGAAGAATAATGAATGGCAGAATTTGAAGACAAAGTTTCAGCTGATTTTCTGAAGAGATGTTAATTCCACAAATTGGCTGGGTCAGTCAGAATCTGTAACAAACAACATCTCCCAAATCAACGTAAATCATGCTGTTTACTTTCACTCACAAAATCACAAACAAATCTGTCAAAATGTCATCTTTTCAAGCATTTTAGTGTAGCTGATTTCTATGATCCATGATTCTGAAACATATGTGAGCCAGCCCAGCTGTAAATTCTGTCAGATTTCCATTGCATTTTCAAGGCAAAGAAATGAGGGATTATAGCATATTAAATACATAGTGACACGTCTCCTGGTGGCATAATGTGCTTATATTGCCCCACATGCAAATTTTATTTCAGAGGCAACTGAAGAAGTGGATCTTGATCTACACAACCTATTGTGATATGGTCCCAGCTCTCTTGGATATGAGTTCAACTCCTTGTAGGCTACCTCAGTACCTAAGAGCAGTGGGGACATCTCTCCTAAAATTTTGGGCCTGAAATTGTTGAAAAATTTCCAGTGACAGCTTCTTTCCATGGTAATACACTTCCTCTCTGGCCTGGGAATGTGTGCAGGGACACCCTGACTTCTAAGTGCCCAGATTTAACCAGGGGAACCTGTGGCTAGGGGCACACAGAGGAGGTGTAACTTCTCAGAAGTGTCATCACCATTCCTGCAGAGTGGAAGGCACCAATGAAGAGAGATCTAAGACACTGGAAGCCAAGGTATCACCAGAGTGTGTTTCACATAGGACTGTACTACCATTTCAACAGTGTATAGACCACAGCCTGAGCCAATGCCCATCCAGACTCTACACCATTATGCAGTGTTAGGAAGTGTCTTGTCAGCTGTGGTAATGAATTTGTATCAGTGGTTCAAATCCTGCCCTTTGTTGCACTGGAGTAATTAGGCTGATTTAACTGCAAGTAGGTCGGGCATATGAGAAAGATCTGGCCTGGAAAATGGATATCTTTGTACAAAAATATAGAGCTCCATCTTACAATTATTACAAAAATCTCAGTAGCTCCATTTCTATAATTATTTTCCTAGAAACACTAGCACAGTAATGACTTAAACTTGAATTTTGTGACTGTCCTGTGATATATACTTTGAAAAAAGCCTTATCTTTGTATTCATATTTGGGTTCTTAATTGCAATCAATATGGTGAGAAACAATTTGATTCCTGCATATACTACATTATCTACTAAAAGAATAAACTACAGTGCAGATTATGCAAATGCTATTATATAACCTCAGCAGTTACCGCAGTATCTTCCATAGTATATATCAGTGTACTGTAGCAATTAAACAGTATAGTGAAGCCATAGCAATTACCATTCTAAATTATAATAAGCAATTCAATATACTCTCTAGGATAAATCATTTCCTTATAGCAACCACTGTATATGTGCTTTGGTTTTTATCCTGAAGGCCTTATTACTTGTCATCTGAACACTGTGCTAGATGATTTATATCACATGCTTGTAGTTTCAGTGCATATTTACTATACAATTTTTGCAAAAAAATCTCATAATTATTATGACTGGACTAACTTATTATCAGTTTCCAGTGATATTTTAAAGAAATGAAACAATACTGTTGAGGGAAGGAAGGGTATCTTTTGATTTTTTTTTTTTTTTTTTTTTTTCATAAACCCAGCAAGAACTAGACATAACCTTCACATGATCTAAAGCTTAATAAAGCTAACTCCCCATAATTTTAGGAGATTTAATTCAGAATTAAACACATGAACTACTCGGCTAAATTCTATTCATTTTTAAAATCAGCTTTCTTTCTAGGTAGTAAACAGACTCCCACTAAAACTTGTGCATGATTTTAATTACAGATAAGTTTCTCTTTAAAGGCCACAGCATTCATGCTCAGGTTGCTAAGCTGAATTCAATACATCTATATGTTAAAGGTAGCAAGCTAATGTGTAAACAGGGAAAATATTGGAACCAATTGCTGTTAATTTGGTTTTGATCAATTCGCATTGACTGCACTTTACATGCAAATGAGAAATGTGGTGAATTATCCCAGCTGAAAATAGCTGAGATACTGAACTCTTTTTTAAAAAATCAAAATGAAGCTGAAGAAACAGAACTTGGAGAGCCCTGTTTTCAAAAAAGAAACAAATAATAAGTATATATGTGCTTGTACAGCTCATTGTAGTACACATTTATGGGACTGTGTATAGGGAGCCAAGATGACAAATTCTGGCTCCTATTTAGTGTGTTATCAATTTTATGCTGTTAAGGCTACTAAAAACTGATCATTAATTCTGAAAGAACTTAGAAAACTTTGCATGCACTAAATGAATGCAGAAAAGCATATATAATATAGACAGACAAAGAGGCTGTTTGCATCCTACAGATTTCAACAATGCTTAAACACATGTGCAAATGCTTTCTGGAACAGGAATGCTTTCTGCAACACTATCATCTCCTATAATGGTACAGAAAATGAAGGTATGTTGCGAAGAGTCATGAAAACCAGGAAGTACTTCTAGGAGGCACTGGAAATGTGAGACGAAATTAGAGAATGAGATGTAGTCTTGAAAAATGTGTGATGAGACACTAATCCAGAAGGAACATTTCCAAAGCAGACGCTGTATAAGAAGAAGAAAACTGGAAAGAAATGATTACACTGACACATGCCCAGAAATTATAAAATATTAGGCATGAATAAGTAATGTTCCTAGAAGCATATGATTTTCGACAGAGAACTGTGGTGGAAAAGGGAAGCTGTGTTTAAAAAGCTGTAAAAACAGAACATCCAGCCATCAGTGGTATGAGAAGTTGGTAGGTTGTATGGCTTAGCCTGCAACATCAGCATTATCCTCAAATGGATTTTAGAGTGTTGGAAAGAGATCTATGATTGATACAACAATGGTAATTAATAAACAACTGGTTCAAATGGTAAATGTGCAAAATTGCAATATTCACTGTGCTTTGGTTTTTACTACTAACTCCCAAAGTGCCAGCCAACCACCTGAAGAGAGGAGTGTAAAAAAAGTGTGGCCTCTGATTGCCACCATACTCTTCTTTTCGGAACTTTCAGGAGCAAGGTTATGAGACCCAAGAGGGCTTATCTTAAATTTGTCAATGAATGTCCAAGGCAGTTCCAAAAATCCCTGAAACATTTGGTTACGAATGCTTAGAGAACTAAATTATTTTTTTGTCCCCTCTGTATTATTTGGTTAAAATTTCTATTTGATTTTTTTTTTATTTGTCTTTATTCTTTACATTATTAGTCATTGTATAAACTGACTGACTGACTACAGGCTCATCAGGATGATTTTGCTGGGCCTGGTTGCATGTGGCACATACCAGTGAAAGTTGTATTGATAGCTCTACAACCTAAACTCCATTTAGCCAGAAAATAGGCATAGTGCAAGCAATGCAAACTGCAGGATTGGATCTTGCCTGTGCATGTCAACTCTGATATACAGTTTCTATCTCTTTGCATGAGAGAAAGAATTTATCTCTGTCATCTTGACCACTCTTCTAAGACTGCTGGCAAGGCAGCTGTTGAGTTTGTGTTGTGATGCAGGTTCTTGCCTGCTGACCTGGACCATAACCCTCAAAATTCACAGGCAGGTCTATTAAGGCTGTACTTGGGATACGTATGACAGAGTTGTGACTCTTTTCTTCTGACTGCAATGCTGAATAAATGCTTCCGGAATTGCTTTGAAGCTTAAGGTAAAACTACCAATATCTAAGGCATATAAATGCTTGCATAACTCCAAGAGAAAGTCCATGAAACACCTAGACCTTGCTTGATGGTCTATGTGGCATCTCAGGGCTCTGGGGCCTTTCTTGAATCTCTTCCAGAGGTCTCGCAGTGTTGAATTTCTTGGGTATAGTTGTTCTCAAAGTTTTTGATTTAAATAACCCAAATTTATTCCACTGCTCCAGAGGAAGGGTTCTTCTGGTGATGCAGATACTTTATCATGGTGTTTGGTAACTTCTCACAACTCAGCTGTCAAATAGTGGTCTGACAGTGGATTGTAAGTCCTAGCCAGATGCCATTGTGTAATATGAGCTTTCTTACAACATAAAAAAATGTCTCAGATATTCCAGAACCTCTTTAGGATATCTTTTTTTCGAAGACATATATGGTTGTAATATTGAGCAATCAATGCTAGTAGAGTCCAGAATTCCAAATCATTGTGAGCAGTTGCAGCTGGATATTCTGCATGTTCATGTGGACCTGCAGGTTCCTCTGGAATTGTTTTGCATCACAGGCAATTTGTTATATTTCTGTCATGTCATGGTGACCAGCTCTTTAACCTTGCTATACTGGCTGCTTGTCTGTTGGAAAACCTTACTGGTTGAGTTGGTTCCTGACCTGCTCTGTAAGATCTGGAGAAACTGATCCTTCAACAGCTGAGTTAAGCTGGAAGGGTAATGTCCTTTTGTCTCTTAAAATTCCTCCTTCCTTCCATCAGTGGTGCTCTCACTGCTCTTCCTGTGAAACTATAACTTCTGGAATCTCTAATCATAGCACAGCTTTTGCTTTGCCTTTTTTTTTTTTAATTTAATTAATTAATTAATTTTTTATTTTTTATCTTTTTTCCATTGGAAAGTCCTTAGCTTCAATGTAAGAATTTAAGAGTACCAGCACTCTTGACTTTGGTTTGCTTTTCCTTTTTTTTTTTTTTTTCTTCTAAATGTCAAAGGATTTATGTCTCTGCTGTCATTCTTTCTTATCAGATTACTTATTTTTATTATTAATAATACTAATACATTGGTGTAACCTTCAATCTGAAATAGATAATATCTTTTGATGTGAAAATTCTTCACCTTTTGGTCTAAGAACAATTCTAATATTTATGTTATAAAATATATATTTGGTAATCTATCATGGTTTTTTGTCCCACAACCATGCATCTCTTTGATTTTCTTGTCTGGAAATGGCTTAGGTCTTCCCTAAATTGCTTTTATTCCTTAAATATATTTTTTCTGTTTTTAGTTTTTTTTCTTTTGTTTTTCTTAGATTCTCTCAAAGAGATTTCATTTTCATTCCCTGCCCAAATGATAGCTGCTAAATACAGAAGCAGGAGCTGACCAGTAGTTAGCAGCTCCCTCTCTTTTCCAGGCACTTCAGGCTTACAGATACAGTGTGTTGCCTAAACAATTTATTTTTTTTCCAGAGGCTCACCTTTGACCAGTGTCATTCTTCCAGTGTAGGTTTAGTTGTTGTTGTTGTTGTTGTTGTTAAGCTGACTTTGCTACCCTTGCCTTCTTTAGTTTTCCCTGGATCTCAGGTGCAGTTTTCCTTTACACAAAGCCCTTCATAATATTACAGGAGCTTAAAGGGGGCATTATTTATTCTCATTTTATTTCTAGGCAGGTTGCGCAGGTTGTATTATTTCCTTTTTTTTTTTTTTTTTTTTTTTTTTTTTTTTTTAAATTCATAGTGCCTTTGGTGAAATTTCTGTTCCCCTAATAGAAAGCCCTGGTATTTCTTCCCCTTTTCCCATAAAAGCTCACTTAAAATAATTCTGTAAACCTAACTACAAAATATAGGTGCCAGGCCTTGAAGATCTTTTCCAGTTTTTTAAGTGTATGTATAGTAGCTATGTGATTTTTCACCAGTCAATGAAAATGCCAGGACCTTACTATATGTTACTGCAGCTTTGCCTATAATAACTTTAAATCCCATTATGATCGTCTCATTTTACAGCATGCTTTGGTCCTAAGATCAATATATCCAGAGAATAGCATGCCAGTTTCCATCCTTGGACATAAAGATCTCAGAGCAAATACGGCAGTCTTACACATGAGAGACAAGGCAGCAAAGAGTGACTGTTTAAGCCCCAGATCATCCACTGGGGCTCCCTGGCTTTCTGTGTAATATGTAGTAAGCAATAGGAATATATCTACACTAAAATATTTTTGCAATGCTTTGCCACTGGTTGTAGTGGGAAAGAAGAAGAGACAGAATCAGATTAGCAGCATGGAGAGCTGCTCTGAAGTACATGGATAGTTTTCAGTGCTCAGAATTAACATTGGTACAAGGGGGAAAAACAGATGGATGAGCTTGAACCTGCAATGCCTTCTCGAGGGTTATCAGTGCAGTAGGTTTGCTTGCATTTCAAAATTAATTCCAAGCATCAGGTTGGTTCAAGAAATTGAGGTGAATAATAACTCATATTATTTTCCTTATTAATCTTGTTTATTCCCTGGAAGATATAACTGCGGTGGCATAATTCAGCTGGTGTCTCTGACTTGAAACCTGGGAAAACTAAGGTGAAGGAAAGAGAATGCAGTATGTACGACAAATCCAGGCAAAGCAGCTTCTTTTCTTGAGCTTCAAAGCCCTAGCTTTAAAATTTTCTTTGATCACAAATCAAGGTTTCACTTATGTTTCCAAATTTAGACTTTTAAAAAATGAGTACTTAAATCCTTGAAATGGATCAAAATGTTTTGAGGTTTAGAAGATTTTTCCCTCTCAATTTACAGTGTCATCAGATATTTTTACATTTTAAAAACCCTCTTGCAACATCAGCATTTCAAACTTTCCAACACCGAGTGTTTGAAAGTGAAACGATAAGCAAAACTAAAGCTGATATTATGGATGCTTTTTCTTTGCCAAAACTTGCATGAGGCAGCAGAGAGATTTGAAAAAACAGTCCTGTCGATAAATTCACTTTTCCTCATTTAAGAGACATTAATTAAATTCATTTTCTTTTCTCAAAATGCTCTCTAACCATAGAGAGCATCTTTAGGACTTTATCTCCAGTTAAAGGAAATAGCTAAAACACTGGTTTAGAATAAAGAAAGCCAGGTCTGTGTTCTTAGGTAGTCTCTACAAACAACATGTTACTCTAAACTTTTGATCTGAAATGAATTATTCCTTTCACACTGCACACAAGTACAGAAGAACTGTGTTTTTCTCAAAGCCTGTTTGTGATTTGTTGGGTTGTTTTTTTATCTCATCACAAATTTCTTCATATTAAAATCTCAGTTACATTATGTAGGGAGCATTGCTGTGAAAGCTGTATGAAATACTCAAAGTAAAAAGCAAAGTGAACACCTTGGTGAGACTCCCTAGGTGAGACAATTGATTGCAAATTGAAAATATAGATGGTGTCTACAGAGAAATTCATTCTGAAAAAAAAATTAAGGATAATATGAGTGATTCATTGTCTTGTACCCAGCCCTGGAAAATGTTCTGTTCCCAAAGGTTCAGAAATAAAATTTGAAAAGAGCCAGGAAAGGCAATTTTAGGCAGAATATTGTGGCTCAAACTAAATGAACAGAAGTTCATGAATGAAGGTCACTTTTCTGAAAAGTTTTTCTAGCAGCATGGAGCAGCTGTGCCAAGGGGAGGCACTTGTGGAGGAAGATGTACACCTGCCTAAGACAAAAAAGGAAATATCACTTGCTTTAGAAGCCTTTTCTTAGGATGGAAGGAGTTGCCTTTCCAAAGTGTTTACTTTTTTTCCTTCCAATAGAACAAAATTCTAGATTTGCCTGGATTATATGCTTGACTGTCAGATGGCTAATATTGGTGAGGTGGGTAGACTATCTGGAGCAGCTACTCTGCCAAGAGACACAAATAATACATACTACATGAAGGGTGGTGTGTAATTTTCTTGTGTGTGGGGAATATGAAGGGGAATGTCTCCTTGATGACAGAATAGCCACTGGGAAAAAAAAAAAAAAAAAAAAAAAAAAAAAAAGGCATCTGTCCCAAAGCCTCTTCTTTGAAGTTGACACTTCAGCCCTACAGATTGCTCATAGGGATGATTCATGAAAAATGGTCCCAAAATGGTCCCAACCTCAACTTTATCTGTCTCATTTCATTGCTAGTCTTCTGGGGAACATGTGGTTAACCAGGATAGCAGATAGCAAAATGACCCACAATTTCTGCTTTGCATATTTTGGCTTCCCAGAGGAACTAGCTCTAGCATTTCACAAAATCAGTGTAGCAGCTTGTTGCATGAAGCAGAAACACTGAGATCAATTTTAGAATATAATGATGAGGTTTAAATGTTCTCAAAATACCATTAAATGCTTATTTTCTCCTAATTTACTAGAAAAAATGTAGACTTGAAAACTGTTGTTAGTTTACGTGGTGAAACTGGTAACAATAATCGGTTGACGGGTATGTCCATACCAAATCCTTTTGTAGGGAGTTTTCACTTTCTTTTCCAATTACACATTTTCACTCTTCAAATACATTAAGAAAAGCATGGATTCCTTAATAGGTGTCTGCACAGCATGTGGTCTTGACAGAGCTAAGAACAACAATTGCTATGCTTTTAGAATGGTATGGTTTGTAAATTGTTAGGTTAACCACCATTTTAATATGTGTTTTTTTTCAAGTAATGGTTTGATTGTTCAAAATAACGTGTAAATGTTATATTAACCTCAGCTATTTGGTTTTGTCCTGACATAATTTCTCAAAGTATAAAACCATTTTTATAACAGCATGGGGGAAATACACTGAATATCTTTCCAGATAAAGGCAAGTTGGGAAAGAAGTCTATGAAGACTTTTTAGTAAATAGAATAAGCTTAAAAGTAAAATTTCATGCTAAGCAATTTGTACTGTATTTTTCAGTTGCATGCCATTGTTGTAAAATGAAACTTGTTTTCAAGTGTTTTGTGTAATTTATTGTACTTATCAAAACACACCTACAGTGTGTTCTCACATGTGCGCATGGATGTAGCTAACCTTGTACATGGGTATATACCAGTATGTCACTTTATGTGTAACTTACTCTCTTCATAAAGGTCAAACCCTTCCCCAAAAAAAGAAAAGAAACCCAAACAACTTTGTTCTGAAGACCTAGTGTACTGACATTGTGGAGGAACTTCAGAACTTCAGGGACTTCTGGTTTTGTTCTGGGCCAATCTTGTTGTTTTTTCCTGCTCTTCAGAATTGCTTTCCTGTGTGACTGGGATAGTGGTTTACTATCCCCTGGAAGCATCTTTGGCAGGAAGCATTCCGCAGGCATGTTTCTGCTATTCAGATTTATTATTATTATTATTATTATTATTATTATTTCTGACTCTCATTTCAGGAAAACCTTACAGATGAGAATAATGCACCAATGCTGTTTTTATGCAAATGGGAAAGATTTGTTTGGATTCCATGAAAGCCACAGAATTCAAATTCAACTGAGGAATGCATCAATTAATCTTGCAGATACCTTAATCTTCAGTTATACTTATCTGTATACCTATGGGTAGCCACAATCATATTCCAACTTGCAAAAATACAGTAAGGCTCCTGTGCAGCAATATTTTATGTGACATTGCAAATATGCAGTTTGAGTTCAACTTTGCTGTAGGTGAAACAGTAATAGATGGATACAAGAGAAGGAATGTGACTGAAAGCAGAGCCTTGTTGGTGTTGCCCATGGGGTACAGTGAGGTCTGATGTTCTCCTAAACAGGACAGGAAGCTTTCCTTACTGGGAAGAGGTTTCACTGGATTCATCCTGTAAAAGAGAGGTGCACAGCCAGGTAGTGTCACCTGAAGATACAGTTGTGACTGGCTTTCTCTTTAAGCACTATAGACTTTGTGTTTATTACTGTCCCATAATAACACATTACAGGATTGTTTATAGTAGGGACTCTCCAGCCTTGTTGACCAGGGCTTGGTGAAATCCACTGAGGCCACTGAATTCCACCTGGAACTGAAGGTAGAAAATAAGGTATGCAATGTCCTAGTTGTAAGGAATTAAATGCCTGAGAAATCAGTGTTTGAATCAGCACATCTGGTGCATATTGAGGCTAGACAGTTGCTTTCATCTGGCTTTTTAGTCCTTTGGCCTGTGTGCATGCAGAAGTTGCAGGCAGTTACAATGATCCTTTCTGGTCCTTGTCCTGATGGACCCTGGTCTCGGTCATAACTCTTGAAGTTCCCCAGTGGGACGATACCAGTTTATTAGCTTCAGGGTTAGTCAGCTGTGACCTCACTGATGTATTTGTTCAGTGCATAATTTAGTTTCTACAGGGATATCATATCTCTGTCTTCTAATGCAACAGAGACTAACTGTTGAGGGAAATGGGCCACAAAGCAGACAGACCATCTCTCAGAGGGGAGAGATGATTGTTACAAGTATTTGGCTCGAGTAACTTCATCTGGGTTATTTCCTCACAGACCTAGCTGGAAGGAATGTCTGAAGATCTGTGGTCTTCCTTTGCAACATGGGGAGTGATTTGGCCACTGGGCACATATCAGATCAGCCCTGCATCATTTTTTTACTCTTGTTTAAGTTAGTGTTCATTGTTTTTGAGGAATAGAGAAAAAAGGAGGAATAGAGAAAAAAAGATATAGGTGTAGTGGGCTAGTTACAGGGTTTCCTGATGGCACTTATTGGCCAGAAAAATACAGGAGAGACTAGATGATCTAGAAATTACTTTTCTGCTTAATTTCTGTGAAGTTCAGTAGTGACCATCTGTCAGTGAAGGACAGAGTGGGAGAAAGGTGCTCTGCAGTTTGACTAGAACTTGCTGATTTATTAAAGATTTAAGCCTTGCAGTACAGCAGTATTTCCTAGTAGTAGGGGCAGATCATGTATTTTCTGATGCCCATGGTACAGTTTTGCATTACTGATGTACTTACCTAAAGGCAGCGTGGTGAAGGTTGTTGCACATAATGCTAGAGGAAACTGATCCAGCAGACGCTCTGAAAAATATAATTTGTTCTGAGATATCCATGTCACATTTTCACCAAGAGTATGATCCAGTGCCAGTTCATGGCACATGGAAACATGGATTCTTAACTGAGACTAGGACCAGAAGCTGAAACATTGGATACTCTCCTGGACCTGATACGTTGCCCATCTTCCTTCTTTTTGTCCTTTCTGGGGCAGCAGCTGAGGACAGGTTGATAAGGAAGCAACATTTACTATCTAATTAGAAAATTTTAATGCCAGCAGTTGGTTCTGGGGCATACTCTTGTGATAAGAATGTGATTAGAAACCAATCTAGGGTGGTACTGCAGGGAACATCACGTTTTTTTTCTTTTCCATGATACAGCTCACTGGTTTGTTCATCAGTAAGTTGATTAATTGGACATATTTGAAGGTGTTTTCACAAAAACATTGAAGCTATATGATTCCCCTCCACACACTTTTTTTTTTTTTTTCTCCAAACTGCCATCATCAGTGATTTGGAAGTGTAGAAAATAGTATTATAAAGGAACAGATGCGAACAAAAGGGGTGAAATTGAATGTATTAGTATTCAGCGGTCTGCTTTTGATTACCTCTGACTGGAAAATATTTGGAAGCCACCAGGGTCCCCTCAAGTGTTATGATTTGGTAAATTCAGCCCTCGTGTGTTGGGATTCAGGCTCCCTTATTGAAATTGAATTGATATTTTGTAAACTTCATTTGTGAATAATGTGATCTGACAGGGACAAATGCGAGGGAGAATTGTTTTCAAACCTTCCCCAAATGAAACTTATTATTGGGTAAATACGGATTTCTTTGTCTCTTTTCCTCTCTTTCTATCCTGAGCCTCTTCATGGCCTGAATATGTATCAACTTTTTCAAGGTAATTGAATTGATTCAATCATGTGTGGGCAACAGAAATGGGCAATAGAATATATTCCTGATGGGGAAAAATTGAAAAGTAGAGGGATTTCTACTCAGGTGCAGGGCTGAGAGGGTCACAGTGCCATCAGAGGAGAGAGACACGCAGAAGCTTCTTTCTGATTATCTCAGCTTCGGCCATTCTCTCCCTCAATAATCGCCCTCTGATATAACGCCGGCTTTCCAATTTTGCTGGCCAGCACTAGGCCTCAGATGTGTTACATATTAATTTCCCTTTGCAGAAAATTTGCCAAGCTTTAGCTCAAATTCAGTTAGTCGGATTGATGAAAGTGGCAAAAGGATACGACATTTACTGATTCTCCCTTTTCACCTTTGATTAGCTCAACCTGTGAATTATTCTTGCCCTGTCAGTGTGCCATTAAAAGAGCTGGGGCCAAGGTTGCAAGTTCATACTTTCTGATGTAACTGAGAGAAAATACGTTGAGCCATGATTTGTCTGACAGAGACCTGGGATCATTTCAATGCTGTGTTGCCATTATTTTAACAGGTCAACCCTTGGTGAAATAAAGAAACAAAAATAAAAGCTGCATCCTCCTCCTCCTTGTCTTCATTTCTAACCCACCTCTCTGACACTCACTCATTCCCAGTGCTTCTTGAGTAGAACAGATTGACTTTGCTCCAAAGAAGCTGGAAAAGTTCATCCCTCCCACTCCTGGTTGATAATTTCAAAATAAAGGTTGCTAATCTTTAGGGTTCATTTCCCATGCGAATTGCTGCCACAGGGTGGAATCTATGTAGTCAATTTCTTTTTTTCCCTTCTGTTTTCACTCTGCCAACACATTGAAGGTTTGAACTCTCATGGAAACACCAGACTTGGATGCTGTGTAGTGCTGAAGCCATTTATCATTGTACCAGTGAAGAGTAAGGGAGAGTACTTTGTTCCCTGATACTGCATTGTTTTGAGAAATAGTGCCTGAGTTTGATTACTTTTTTTTTTTTTTTTTTTTTTAATATAGTTTTAATTTGTTGATTGTGAAGTGTTTGTTTTAAATGGGCAAGTGGAAACTTTAACATTGCTGTTGCATCTTGTTTGGAAGATTGCTGTTAAGATTGTCAGTTTTGATTATCAAGTTAGGCAATGTGTGTTTAAAAGACATTTTTCATAATGCTGTTGAGCATGCATAGCGACATTTTAAAACACCAGATGTGCTTCAAATGATGTAGCATTGGTGACTGAGGTCCTGAGCAAAGGTGAAAGGTATGGCTTACGTGGAAGGAGCCCATTGAAAGAGTAACACACACATATCTTTCCTTGCAAAAATTGTACCATGAATAATTTATGCTCTAGCCCATGCTGTAAGGATACACAGACGTTAATCTGGGAAACCCATCCAATTCTATTTTACAATACCCTTATGCTGTCAGAAACTCATGGGAAACTCCCCAGTTTAGTCATCATAGTTTCAGATGCTCTCAGGATTTGAAAAAATGTTGAGAACAAGTGATAATGTCTGCTGTCATTAGCTGACCTTTCTGAGACAAATCTGGGAAAAAAATATTTAGCATAGGAGATATGTGGGTTTGGTCCTTTCTGTGCATGACACAATAGCATTTTAAACAGAACTAATTCTTAAGAGATTTATTGTCAAACCATTTCCACTTCCTTTTTTTTTTCCAGAAAATTATGTTTCTGGATATACCCACAGGCACAATTTAGAGAATTTTTAACAAGAATTTTCTTATCATTTCTTCAATGCATAGCTGACCTTTGCAAAATATTCACTTCAAGGCACCCATCATGAACCTGAATATCTAGATATAAAGTATCTCCCTATCTAGGAAATCTGAGGTTGTATTGAGCAATGCAGTCTTGTCTGCTTCAGGCTTTCCTGTGTAATATATATCAGCTTTTAGCTGTTGAGTAGAAACAGTTGTTGAAAATAAGGAGCAGTGAGGAGAGGAATTGGTTTGCTGAACTCTGTGGGAAGGGCTTCCAGCTGACATGTGGCAAATACTTCTCATGGCTCTTCCATCACTCAGTGAACCCAACTGGGTTTCTGTAATTTTCCACAGCCAAACCAGCCTTTCGTAGGTCACTAGCCTGGATGTACAAAATCTTCAACACAAAGCACAGAAAAATCTTGCAATAACCTCTGTAACTGAAAGTGTAATGTGGACATACTCCTAAAAGCCACTCCTTGTAGAAAGTCACCTTTGGAAAATACTAAAATCACCAACCATTATTAATGAGGTCTACATTGTAAACTAGGCTATTTTAAATCCTTCAGACAACTTTCCCAATCAAAAGAAGAAAAAAATGATATATAGTCCTGGTAGTGTTTTCTATCTTTATATAAGTTATTAATTTGTATACTTAAAAAAAAATTGAGTCTGCTCACAGGAACACTTTATATTCTCTCAGCCTTAAAAGTGCTCTAGCTATGGCCTGCTAACTCTTATGGCCATGAAGAATGCATGTCTTAGTTATAAATGGTATCCACTTTAGCTTCATAGCTTAGAGCTGAATAAACACAGAATCACTGAATTGTACTCAATGGCTCTATTTATACTGTATTTTGTTAGCATCTGACATAAATCAAGTGCGATTTGATTGACTATACCCAAAGTAGAGCTGGAATAAAATAATGAGGGCGTTTGTTAGATGAGCTGCCAGTCTTTAGTAGTAATGACATTTAACGTAATAGGTAGCAGGTAGGTTAAAATGTGCTTTTTATTTGTTGTACATACATTTTATAAAAGAAAGATGTAGTAAGGCCCAGGGTGCAATTTTTCACACCACCCCTCCAGATAGCAAGCTAATTAAAAACAAGGCAAAAAACTGATCTTGAATGAATGCATTGGCCATTGTTTAGTGTTATACAGAACTGTACAAAAAAGATCATTAAATTCCATTCATCACTTTGGCTTTAAATTGATGCAAAAGACTTGTACTTCTGTGCATAAGGTAGAGGCTAAGCAGGAAGGATATTAAATCAGTTTGAGAGTCTTGGGAAAGAAAACATTTAGCAAGTGAAATAATAAAGAGCAGAATATGATAACACTGCTGTAAGGAGTGTTAGCTCGTTTGTTTTGAATGCAATTCTGAAAGAATAAGATGGAGGTAATATAAATGTTAATACTAAAATCCAGAGGGTTTGAAATTTTCAGTGGAAGTGCTTGGTGTCATTGCAATAACCACATGCATTTTTATCATCTTCATGTTTAAAAGTCTCTTTTAAAGAAGTCTGGTTTATAAATTTTAGAACTAGTAACTTACAAAATTGTAAAACACTTTTAAAGTATACTTTAAGCTAGAACTTTAATTATTTATATTTTGAGTGGCTACTAAAGTTTAGTGTTTTTTGTTTGTTTTGATTTTTTTGGTATGTGTCTGTGTGTGTGAAAAAAATGTATTAAACTTCTTTTTTTGAAAGTCTCTCCAAGTATTGGATAGAACAGCTGAACAGTCTGTGAACAAGAGCACTTTGATACTAATTAACTGATGTGCGTAAAGCTATTTTCTACAGGCATTGAGAGGACACAATCATTATGGTCATAAAAATTGACTTCTGTTTGTTACATGCGTTTCAACTGGAGTCATAAAAATTATTCTTGGCTCTCATGTGTGCATGTAGCTACAAACTGCTATTAACACTGACACTTGCACTTTGTCATAAAATACTAATTGCTTATTGACCAGGTCACAGAATTTGGGTAAAAAGTATATCTAATACAAGTAATGAAGTCTAGAACCCACTCTGCCTCATTTAACACTGCAGATAGTGGTTTAAGCCCAGAAAACAGGTGCTCTGTCCCAGACCCACATCCCACACCAGAGTATGGGTCACAGAGGGGCTGCTTGCACAGTTTCATATTTGAGCATCTATTTGCAGGATCACTGCAGTCTTTGGGTAAGCATGATTTCCACGAGTTTTAGGATGGCCCTAGAGAGGAGAGAACAGACCTAACATGGGACTTTTGATCAAATAGACAAGAAAGTTGGGTCCATGTTTCTACCACTCAGTTTCAGCTTTTATTATTAAATATCACTTATTTCCCTGAGTAAAACTTCCCTGACAAGGTGCTGAAAAAGACAGGGAATTTCAAGTAAATCAGCAGGGATTAGGAAATGGCCTAATGAATTAGTGCACTGGCTTTATATTTCTGTAGTATCCAGATATCCAACAAAATCTAGTTATCTCCAATCAAAGTAAGTGCTTCTGCAGAGATACAGGTGGAGGTGAAAAACAAGATGAAGAAGAGGAGGAAGGAAAAGGAGAAAGGACAGCAATACTTTCAAAATGCTAGCTTTGCAACATGTTAATCTGTGCTGCCATGTATCTGCATGTGCTTTATTCACTGTTGTGCTGGCAGTGGGTGTGGCATGTCTCTGCAGGTGAACTTCACCACAGCAGGGGTGCAGGTGGGTCTGCATGCTGAGCAGCCCCTTTCAAAAGGGGCCTGTTTCATATGGACTAAGGAAAAAGGCTCCCTTAATTGAATAAAATGGGGATTTTCAAGTCACGTATCAGGATCTTCTGGAGCTGGTAAGTTCCCTTATGGCCAGAAGGGCTGTGGAGAACAATGCCATCAAAAATTCCTGCTCAAAGGAACTAAAAATACTCAACATCAGTTTTGCTTTGTTGAGAACAGTCATGGAAATGTAAAACCTTACACCCAAGTTGGTCTCTACAGGAGATATTGAGTATCTGAACTTTCCTTGTTCACCATGATGAACATGGGTCTCTGCACAGTGTCCTGGGGCAGTCAGACTGCCTGAATGTTTGGAGGGCAGGTAAAACCCTGTTTCGATCTTTGACCCCTTTTGGTTGCCATTGCTCCTTGAGATCATAGAATCACAGAATGATTTGTGTTGGAAGGGACCTTAAAGATCATCTAATTGCAACAACCCTGCCATGGGCAGGGACACCTCCCACTAGATCAGGTTGCTCAAACCTGATATCCAAAAGGACGTGGGAGTACACAGGAGAGCTGGCCACAGCTCTGGTTCTATGTATTAGGAGACATTTTGATGGACATATCAGCCATTTTGACCAATTTGGTTTATTTCTGTAAGTTTAGATGTAATTTACTGAGTCAGCTGTCAGAGGAAAGCCTGAGAAATATCCAAAGATGGGTCTGACTCCATCAGAGGCAGAAATCCTCCTCAGATTCAGGGAGGTGGTAGGAGAGCAGCTTTGGACTTTTCCATTCTGTTGCTTCCGAAGCTGCTCTACCTTGATGTTCTTTATTATGGCTGAGTGGGCAGTGACCTGATTTCTGCCTAACAAGCCATTATTATCATACCCAGCAATGGACTGAGCACCAGTACTTGACCACTGATAATGAGAAAAAATCATAGAAACCTGTTGCCATGCTGTTCAGTTTGATGCCCGCATAATTCTGATGTTTGGCTTCTCAAAGCAATTTGAAACACTTTGAAGATAGAAGCATCATTGGAACGGGTTGCCCAGGGAGGTGGTGGAGTCACCATCCCTGTTGGTGTTCAAGGAAAGGTTGGATGTGGTGCATAGCACGTGGTTTAGTAGGTGGTATTGGTGGTAGGTGGGGACGGTTAACTAGATGATCTTGGAGTTTTTTCCAGCTTTAATGATTCTATAATTCTAGGATCTAGGAGAAAACAGACTTGCCCAAAGTGCAGGAGGTGGAGGGTTGCAGTTCCAGGTTACCATTCCTGGTGTCCAGGTCACTGTTCCTGTGTTCCAGCTAGTGAAACAAGGCCACAGATCTTTCAAGGATATCTTATCAACAGGGACTGTGGAAGTTGGCTTTTCTTTTAACAGGAAAAGGAAATTCCTTTCTGAATTTGAATGGGACGAGCCCTTGCTAATAACTCAGGGTTCAAGTGATATTTGGGTCTCAGGTGGGCTAGCATCATGATCCTTCAAGTTTTCTACAGTGGTTCATTTTCATGCTTGTTTTTCTAAGGTTTAAGTTTTCACATCTGAATTCTGATTTGGATGTGTTGATCTTGTATTATTAATAATTTTCAGTTTCATTTGGAAAGCCTGATTTTCAGCACAGATCCCTGAGCTCTTAAAATCTGTCCTGTATTAAGATGTTTCACGTTATATATCCATACTTTTCAAGATTTTTGACTTCAGATGAGCAACTAATCTTTCAAAATTCAACGTGCCATGAATTGAGCAAGATTATAATGCACCAGTAACTGCTGTTTCAAAATGTGATTCGATTTCATTTAAGACAAAATTTGCAAAGCCTTGTAGAGTTCCATGTGTTTAAAATACTATCATTTTATTGAGAATTTGGTGTTTTAGTCTTTTAGGTAGTTGTGAAAATAGCAGCCTTAATTTTGTTTAGAATTATTTGACATTTCCTTCAATGAAGTCTATGCATCACTGTGTAACAGAATTCATCACTGATATTATGTTCTTCCCACCTGCATGCAAAGCAGAACTCTTACCCTTTTCTTTATTTTCCCTGCTCTGCATTTCTCTTTTGCGGTGCATTTACCTCAGTGGCTATTACCATGGTGTTCAAGTCAATAGAATGTCCAGTGTCCTGTATAATATAGTCCTCATCTTTTTCACCCACAGGCTTTGATTTTGATCTAGACGCTTCCACCACAAGCCCGTACTTAATAATTAAATTCTTCATATTCTTTGCGCAAGTTCCCTATTTTCCTTTCTGATGCATTCAGGCACTGTGAATTGTTCCCTAAAGCCAAATCTATACTTTTTATTGTTATGTGAATATTCTGCTTATACTAGATATTACACTTTTACTTCCTATTCAATAAATATCCGTGACACCCAGCAATGGGTATTAGTCTGTCAGAACACTAATTTATGATAAGAACAGTGTAATATCAATAGGTTTATGGATCAGAAATGTGTAAATATGAAGTTCAAGTGGGGGCTCTTCTGTGAGTTAAGTTCTGTCTAAGCAAACATTCCATTCCAAAATTTAGTAAGTGCTGTTTTATCTTGTGTTTCAAAGCTGATTTGAAATGTGAGTTGATTTATGAACTTCAGAGACTCTTTGAATTTTTTTCTTATGCATTTTGTGACAATATAAAAGCCATCAGGTTGCTGAGGATGAGAATACATTTCATTTATTTCATGTGGGATATAGCTCAATATTAACTTTCTGGTCTGCTGTCTTACTGAACACTGCCTGTTCCACTGACAGTTCATTTAGATATTGTCATGGTGTTGGAAGCTTTAAAGGGGTTAATGAGGTATTTATTCCATTATTGTTATTGGAAATTACAGTGTCTAGAACACTTACACAAGAAGATTAAAGATAGATGCTTTAGACCACTTTCTATAGTCTGATAGGCCATTATTTTCTGGTTCATAACACAAAATAGTACTTTTCATCAAGAAGCTCATATTCTCTAGATGATTCAAAAATTCACAGACCAAAACCAATGTGAAGTATTAAGTTCCTAATACTTTTTTAACCCCAAACAAGTTATAATGCAAATGTTTTAATCGAACAAGGTGAAATTGTCACACATTTCTCTTTGTGAAATCTGGCAAGGAAAAGGGTGCCTTGAGAAATTGGATAGACTTTCCATAGCCTACCTTCTACTTACAGCTTAGCAGATATGGCAAACTCTGCTGCTTCTGATGCACAGTTATTCAGTTATTTATTACTTATCTTGCACAAGATTTAAAATTTTCATGCTTCCCTGATTTTCTATGGGAAGATGTTGAGTCCAGTTTTGCTATTTTAAAGTGGTTTCTTGGGGTGTTGAACAACAATCTCACACTGGAAGGACAGCATCTCAAACAGTATGGTGTGTTTGATATATTTAGGATCCCATCTAATATGTGCCTCATTATTAGCAGAAAGTGCTCTTTCAATTCTGAGGGTGAGCAAACCATCCTATACCCCTTTAGCATGTTCCGGCTGCATGAAGTAGTGATGGAGTGACCAGAGCTCCGTAAGGGCTTTCTTGACTGTTGAGAATTACTGCAGCCAATCTTTGCAGCATCTTTCATGATCTCCTGGGATATACTGTAATATAAATCATGCAGCCAGTTTTTTCATTAGATAATAGGTAGCCTTTGGTAAGTAA
Source organism: Oxyura jamaicensis (assembly GCF_011077185.1). Taxonomy (NCBI): domain Eukaryota; kingdom Metazoa; phylum Chordata; class Aves; order Anseriformes; family Anatidae; genus Oxyura; species Oxyura jamaicensis. Next base: position 89,038,109 of record NC_048896.1, on the reverse strand, counting down.
ATACTGAGCATGTCTAAGAGCAGCTGTAGAGACAGACATCTAGGGAGAAGAATATCTCCAAACTTGCAGCTAATCAAAAGCCATCTGGGCATGGTCATATGCAACATGATGTAGGTGACCCTGCTTGATCTGGTGACCTTGCTTGAGCAGGGCCTGGAAGAGATGACCTCCAGAGGTCCCTTTCAACCTCAGACATTATGTGATGTTGTGACATGCTCTTGAAGGCTCTCGTGCTCCTTTGCAGCTCAAGGTGAACAGGTTGGGTAGAAGGCACAGCAAAGGATGTGCAGGAGAAATCCCCTGCAGCTCCTTACAGCTGCTTAGCTCTGTTGAGAAGCATGTGGCCCTTCTCTTGATGGTGGGGTTTATTTCCCAAACTATTTGTTGTGAAGCAGCAAGCATGGCAGTGTTTAATCCCTTACTTATTCTCAGCCTGGACACAGTTAAGGGCTGCATGGTCCAAAGTGGATTTTATCCATACTGCACTGCCCTATGTGCATCACCTCAGTCCAACTCAGAATGTCTCTGAGCCCCTGGGTAGGTCTGGCACTCCTGATGCTGAGCTTGATATCATCCCTTCTAGAGCTTCCTTCCTTCTTTGCCTTAGAATTTTCTTCCTAGATGCTTATATGCAACATCCTGTGGTCAATTAGAAAAATTAACCTGTTAGAAAGAAACTTTGATGCATCAGAGGTTAGAAAATAGACTTTGCATTAGAGAAGAGATTCAGTCAACATTTAGTTTACATGCTAAGCCCTACAGTAATACTTGAAAAAGACAGCAAGATAACAAACTGCAAAACAATATGCTGAAGAGCCAAGATATATTGAGAGATATTCATGTAGCAGAAAACAACTTCATTCTAACAGAAATGAGTTTTATTTTTGCATAGCAGTACAATGCATAATCTGATGCTTTCTCATAAAATAACTTTAACATCTTGAATAATGTTTTGGAAAAAGAAAACTTCAGCTGAGAAAGTTTGTGTTTAAAAAACAAAACTAAACCATTTCTGGATTTGGAAGTTGGATTTTTTTCCAGTTATGAAGTGGAGATAGGTTATAAATGAGAGAAAAAAAAATATTTATAGATGATACACAGCTAGCAATACCAGTTTCTACTGGCCAGTACATCTGTGTGACTATTTCATCTTCCATGGTAACTTAAACACAAGAAAAAAGCCTTTACAGTTCAGGGCACTGCTGCATGGCCAGAGATTGAGCGGGTTTGTAATAATTCATAGACCTTTCACTTTCATTTTTCTAGTGTTGAGGTATTGCATTCTGCTATTAAAATGGCTATGTGAATTGCCTGGTAGAGTGTATATATTCTACCTGCTCAAACAGATAAATAGAGAGCCATGGAAAGCAGGGAATTCTTAGCAGCAGATATTCTAAAGAATTCAGAAAGAGAATAGCATCGTGTTTCCTCCTGTTCATTGGTTGTTTCTCAGGTAGGATCCCTGAAAGTACATAGGCTAGCAAGCACTATTTTTATTGCCTAGGTACTAGCTATGTGTGCTTTTCTTTTGGTGCTAATTAAAACAAGACAGCCTTGAAGTGGAGCATGAATCCTCAGGTGGTTACAAGGTTGGATAAAGTGTTGAGAATTTGTTGTCAGGTCTTTGTGCCAACGGCTTGAGTATGTCCGGAGTGCACTCTCTGCAGCAGCAGGTGGACACAGTTTGAGGTCAGTTCAAGTTGTGTTAGGATCTACCCAGTTATTCATGGTCATCACTGTTAACACTCTTGCCTGTGATGACAGTATCCAGAGTACCAGCAACTCTGATGTAGAGCACTTGGTAAAGCAGCCGGGAATTTCTGGTCTTTGTCACAGTCAAAACTCTACCTTGCATTTTACTGTTTTATTTTCAGAATTTATTGATTTCCCTGTGTTGTCGTTTATCCTGGCCGGCAGCTAAACACCACAGCCATTTGCTCACCCTCCCCCCTCCCTCTCTGGGATGGGGGAGAGAAATGGGAAAGTGAAGCCTGTGGGTTGAGATAAAGACAGTTTATTAAGATAGGAAACAATAATAATAATAATAATAATAGTGTGTACAAAACAAGTGATGCACAATGCAATTGCTCACCACCCACTGACTGATGCCCAGCCCATCCCCGAGCAGCCAGACCCCTACCCTGGCTAGCCACCCCTGTATATTGTTCAGCATGATGTCAGATGGTATGGAATACCCCTTTGGCCAGTTTGGGTCAGCTGTCTTGGGTCTGTCCCCTCCCAGCTCTTGCTGCACCCCCAGCCTGCCCACTGGCAGGACAGAGCGAGGAGCTGAAAAGTCCTTGGCTTAGTGTAAGAAGCATTGCTCTGCAACAATAAAAACATCAGCATGTTATCAGCACTCTTCTCATCCTAATCCAACACATAGCACCCTACCAGCTACTAGGAGGAAAAATAACTCTGTCCTAACTGAAACCAGGACACCCTGCTTGGTTGGCAGGAGCCTGAAGGAGAAAATGAGCATTTCTGCTGGGAATTTCATTCTTAATCATAGACAATGCTCGTCTGAGACTTCCAGCTATAATAGAAAATGCTTTCATTTGTCCATTACAGATAACTGGAAGAACTCAGTCTGGAGAGGTTCCTGGGAGGAGGCAATGTGTGTTTATTACCATTCCTACTATATACAGGCTTTGACTATTTTGCATGCATGTAATTGCGGCAAATTGTAGCCCCAGCATATGGGTCTCAGAAATTAAGAGAATGTGAGAGACTCAACCCATTGTGAATAATCAGAATCAGATCATGTCAAAATACAACTTTTTGGTTTAACTTTCAGGCTACTTCCAGACAAATTCCAGGGGTCTTATTCCCCAGTTTAAACCACTGTACTCAAGGAAAAAAGAAAAGCTAAAAGGTAGTAGCTTATTTCTAAGCTGTTTCATTCTTCAAGTGAGACATAAAATAAGCTGAAATAAATAAATAAATAAGTTCCTTAGTCTTTGTCTCCTGGGACTCCAGTTTCTTTATCAGTGGTCACAGCCTTCCATTCTCAGAGTTCCATAAGGGGTTATGAGATGTTGGCCTTCAGCCTTCATAAAAATAAATAAAAAACAACTGCAAGGCTTTGTGCAGACTGAGGAATGTAATTCACTGGTGTCCACAATGCATGTCCAGACCCATGCATGTTCCTACTAATAATGTCATGCTCTTATTGTCATCCTCATAAACCTCCAGGCAAGTCTGCAAAATATCTATTCATTCAGCATTCTTTTACTTTTTTCTCATCTTTTTTTTTTTTCCTTTTTCATTTTTTTTTTAATAAATCCTAAATCTTGCCTTTGCATTTTACATACTGGTAAGTGCCCTGACATTGCAGAACCCAGAGTAGATTGTATCAACCTTCATTCTTTCTCTTGCAGGTGTAGCCTTGCAATATGTGACATGCCATTCATAATATGAACAGGAATGTACAATACAGAATACCAGTCCTTTGTTACTGGATAGAAAATGGAGCTCAATTTTTAAATTGATTTTGGGAGAGGGAGGGAAGAGAAGAAATTGGTATTTATTAATTTCTGCTGCTAGTAAAACCCATCACTTCAAAATTTACAGAAGTGCCCATCTTTGGAACTCAGGCTGTGTCTGTGTCAATCCAGTGAAGCTGTACTGGTTCCCAAAGCCCAGGTGTTGGCTCTCTAAGTTACTTCTGCACACACTATACATTCAGATGTAAAGAACATATAATATGTATTGCTCTGTGGGCTGGCAGCATGGTGTATCAGGTCAATTTCTCTGTTCATGCCCTGTCATGTCCATAAGGAACAACTTCAATGAAGTCAACAGAGTTAAGCTAAGGTAAAAATACTTTGAATGAAAGGCTGGGCTAGATTTTGATTAAGCTTGATTCTTGATTAAGCTCCTACCAGAAGAAATTTTCCTATCTTGTGTACTTGCAGTTACTATAATGGATACAGATGACACTCATATTTTTTAAAATGCCTAATTATTAAATTGTTGATGTTAAACCATAATAAATTATGATTTACACCACTGAAGTCGGTGGTGCTAAGCCAATGTCAGGATACTGTAAATGAAGAGAGGCTCATGAGCAGTTCAGCCTAGCAGGAAAATGAATTGTGTTAATTCAATAATGATTTCAAATACATTTGGGATTTATTTTGTATATGTGGTGTGTAGTGTGTAGGATAGGCCTTCAGTTAGACTACATAGTTCCACTGATTTCCCTGGGAAAGGACAATTTATACAATATGGCTATACTTTTTTTTTTTTTTTTTTTTTTTTTTTTTTTTTTATAACTGCATGTATAACTTTTAATTTAAAAATATTTAGGTCCAATTCTTGTACTGGGACTGTTGTATATCTAACTTATCTAATCTCTTTTGAATACTTAGAAACTTTGCATATATAATTGCTACATTTGAGGTTGTAGCTCAAACTTTGCCAGTTAGGACTACTGGAAGAAATCCTTCTGGCAGTGGTAGTCTTGCATACAAATATGAAAGGGAAGAGTCAATGCAAGAAGTCTGCACTGGGGAATGTTACAGCCTGAGAGAGCTGGAAAATGGTTTGAGTTCCATAACTCGCAGAAGAATATACCATAACAATATTAGTCATTAAGAAAACAAGTAAAGTAAATCTTTAGGGCATATGGCTATGTCTCTCATGCAAAAATTGCAACTGACTTCAAAAGGAAATCTATTCAACATCTTCAGGATTAAACAGTATTATATCTACATTAGCCTGTATCTTTAACCAATTTCAGACAATAAAATCTGATCTTTATACATTTTTAATTTTTACTTTTCAGTTATTTAGCTATGGAATGTTTTGTAACAGAGGTGTGTCTTTGAAAGAGTTTGTTTCTACCAGTGATGACTGCTAACTACTGGGTTAATTTTTTGTTGCATTGTTATTGAGTAATTAATATCTGGAAAGTAGAAGCAAGGTCCTGCAGGAGCTGTATGAAGAAATGCATTTTGGATGGGAGCAACACGCTCAAGATGAATTTTGTTGTCCTTGTAAAGTGATTAGTGGTTTTCACAAAACCTTCATGTTACATCTGAAGACTTTGACTTTTATGAGTGCTGGGTCATAGCCAGTTTCCATGGCTATGGAAATCAGGTGTCTCAAGAATTCAGTGTTGAGCATTTTGCTTTGAATGGACTGGCCCAAGCACAGCCATGAGCAGTTACTGTTCTGCTCATTGTGTTATATGGCAGCTGTTCAATTGTGCATCTGCAAAGAAATTCAATAGTTTCGATACAATTCCCTGGGCTGGTGTTTACTTTATACATTCCACCCCAAACAACTTCTGTGACTGTCACAGAAGAAATAAAACACAAAGCTCCCTCTCGTTTCCTTAGACTCGTTCCCCAAGCCACGGCTGAAACATATTAGTGTGTTGATGTGATTTTCATGACTGATAACTCTGTCATTAAAGGCTCAAAACTAATCACTGGGTATCAGTATACTTGAAGTAGTTTTGCTTGTTTAAAAAACTGATTAAACCCTTATTTAGGTAGAACATCTATTGTAAAAAATAAAAAATAAAAAAATATTAAAAAAAAATCTGAAAGAAAATTGGTTTTGATTCCTTGTAACATAAAAAAAAAAAAAGACCAGTTCTTCCTCTTCTACTAGTACATAATCAAACATGAGCTAGAAATCAGTAACAAAATTATTCTGCTTTTAGCTGCTAGCATGCTTCACCCAAACCAGAGCTTATAAGGCAAGCTCTCTTGACCTATTTTCTGTGGCTTGCTAGGTTTTCAAGAATGAAAGACAGGAGCCAGAGTGGCTACACCAAAACACTCATGGAAAACAGTAAGTGATCTGAATCTGTTATGTGCACTGGAGAATCAGCTGTGAACAACTTTAAGACACCCTAGTCTCCAAGCTATACATGATTTATGGGGGTATCTAACCCTAAGAGCAATGTGAGCAGACCACTGCAGTGATTAAATCCTATTTGAATGTTTTGTTAGGATAGTTCATGACAGGACAAAGGGCTCCTTATTCCCTTGGGACAACATCTTACACACAGCATTCCTCCCTTGCCTTTCTCTACTAATCACCCCTAAAAGCTAAATAACAGAGGTTTCTGAAAAAAAATCCTGAAGGAGGAGTCCTAAGGCAAATGCTTAATGCCTGATCAACCAGACACAGTGCTAATTAACTGAATCTTTAAAACATCATGATGGGGATTTTCTCCATGCAGGTATTATCAATTATCCCATGTATTCAAGAGCTGCAATTCCCGGTAATTAACAACATGCATTCATTGCAGAGGACAGGATTGAACAAGGGGAAATAGCTGCCAGAAACATGAAAATCTCAAGTTAAATTGTACCTTTGAATAAAAGAGATCCATACGTTGAAGATCAAGACAAAGAATTGAAATATGCTCTGCATGGGATAAACATAGATAGCAAGTGATAAGGATATAGGGAATAAAACAGCCAGACACATTGCATTTCCAGACTGGCATCCACAGACTTGCACACACATTCACACATGCAGTGCCATCACACACATTTTCTGTCTTGAAGTTAACAGGGCCTTGGGCAGCTACTGATGTTATAAGCCACCAGCTTCACAGGTGACCAGGAAAAGTTGTCATGCCCACATCATCCTAAGATTTATTTTCCTCAATGAGACTGCATGCAGGTGGCACTGAGGGCTGTGTGAGCTGGAAATGGCAGATGAGCAGTGTTTGTTTGCTGCTAACTGCTAACCTGTGTCCTAGACCTCTCTAAAATAGGATGCTGGAAAGCTGAACTCATTCTGGGACTCATTTGTCAGATCTACGGGTGCATAAAGTGAGATATTTGAACGTACAGCTAAGACACATTAGTGCTAGCTTGATGCCAGTTTCGTTACTGACTTAGCAATAGACTGCACCTGATAGGTATTTTGGTGACTATGGATCTAGATGGCTGTAGGCAACCAACTGTAAAGATTAGGCTCTGGGCTCAAACATAAAGACGAGATATACGGGGTCTGCTAATTTTCCAAAAAAGTAACAATCATTCTCTACTTCATATCTCTTATTCAGTTGTTGGATACTGCTGAAAACTAGACGTTGGGCACAATAAAGGTCTTCTCAGTGTTCATGAGCAAAGGGAGCGTTCTCATGCATCACTTGTAAAATTAGGCATAAAACACATTAAAGTACCTTTTTTTTTTTTTTTTTTTTTTAATTGTTGTAATGCAAAATTCATAAAGAGGGATCATTTTAAAAACACAGGATGTGCAAAAACAGAACACCCAGCACTAAAGCTGACTGGAAGTTTTCATAAGAAAATTCAAGTTTATGATGTGAGTGGGATCCAGAACCAATTAATCGTGGTCCTGAGATTGACTAACCTGTAGTCTCCCTTTTCTTGCTTACTCCCTGTGAAGGCACTGATGATAATACTAACGGTATGCTATTTTTAGTTCATCTCAAGAGGTTTCCAAAGCTGCATGTTATAAACTGTTTGTGATATTGCCACAAGCACTTATGTTATTGATGGTAGATATGGTTTGGTTTTGGGAAAAGCCTTATTGCCAGCTGTAGTGATTTTGCTTTTGAAAGCCAGAAGTGTCAGCTCCAAATTTTTCCCAAATGTTTCTGTTAAGTAAGGAGTCAATGCAAAAAAAATAAAAAATAAAAAAATACAGTAAACAATAAATGACGTTAAAGAACATTGAAAGCATGAAGCAGTCATTCTACACTGAAAACTGCACTGCAGAAGTTTGGATGATCACACAGTTGTCAGTTTTGCTATTCAGAAGCATATATCTTTCAGGCAAGGCAGGGAAGGCTTAGCATGGCCTCAAGCTGCACCATGACGCCACCATGAATGATGTCTTATTATTGACCTGAACTGATTATTCAGAGAGATTCTTGTTATGCTTAAACCCCAAGACCTAACATCACTGGGCAGACAGTCAGTGTTTTAAATCTTAACAGGTGGTACAGTTTAGACCAGCCAAAGAAAATTATCTTTGAAATTTATTCACCGTAAACTTTCACAAATTTATGATTCAATGAATCAGTTTTTCCATCAGCCCCTCTTACTTATTTTATCCTCCGTGACACTTAAATTGCACCCCTGTTGCAAATGCTACCCAGAACCTATAACTTTGGTATTCTGTTACTACAAGTGAAGTCAGCAAATTGTTCTTATATTTGACTTATTAGTATCTTAGCTTCCAGAGCGTGGCTTATGCAAGTTTTGCCAGTTATTATTTTATTATTATTATTATTTATTTAGTGAAACATCCCAAGCTCTGGGTTTGGATCCTTGTTGCACTACGGATGTTACCCATATAAAGGAGAGGCCATACCTAGCTACACTCAAGTAGTGAAAATTAGAAAATTGTTTAACTAATGTTTTGAATTGGAACCCTATGGATTTTTCTTTCATTTTCCCTTACTGTTCCATTCTCTGTGTTGTTAGCTGTTTTTTGTTTGTTTTAAATAGGCAGAGACATGTGCACATGCACACACATGCATGTGTGTACACACAGTCACCAGTGAACAGCATAATGATGACAGTAATCTCTTTGTTCCCTGGGACACACACGTTAAGTAATTTTCTGGTGTTTTCCTTCCGTGTGCTTTTCTCTGTCCTTCCTTCCTGCAAAGGGGAGGGGACAGTTCTGGTGGTTTTGTTTTGGTGTGATTTTGTTTGCTTGGCATTTCTTTTTCCCTTAAATCAGCTTTTTTTTTTTTTTTTTTTTTTTTTTTTTTTTTTTTTCCTGTGAGTATAGATCAACATATCCCTAATAAACCTGTTAGTTCTGCTTATGTGCAATTTTAGTTCCCTGCACCCTGTTAACATAGACTCTTAGTGCAGCTGGTGAGTTTTAAAATCATCTTGGAGTGCTTCACTGGACTGAAGAAATAATTAATTGAAGGCTCTCAGCACGTGCTAAGTAGCTTGGTTGAGTCTGAAGATCTGAACAATTGCTTTGTTTTTTCCTTTCCTTATCACCATTAGCCATTTTCACTGGATAGAGATACAAAATAACTAGCCTTTACAGTGAGCCATTAAACTGTCATTTGGGCAACTGTGCATGAAGAGGCATCAGATAACGGTCAGTGCTGGAGTAGAACAGGGTTTGTGAATCATAGCTGTCTCCACTGTACTTAAATCACATTCACCACTGGAGCAGTCAAGGGTTTCATTAAAGGGAGAAGCATTCATCTAGAGAAATATATCCAAAAAATGAGAGTAAATAAAAGCCTTACATTTTTCTCTATTTCTCTTCATGTTTTATTTACCACAGTGGGGGCTTAACAAGGTAGCAAATGTAAAGAGCAGTGAGATAACCATGCAGAAGAGGATTCTGAAAATGAACACGGTGACATTTTAAAAGAGACATTCTACACTGGGGCTGATTTAGGGTTTTTTATTATTATTATTTTATTTACACAGCACTTAGGAGGATGGTGGAGGGGAAGCTGTGAATATATTTTGGTGTGCAAATCTGGCTTTAAAAAAAAGACCTTCCCCTGAAGACACGTTCATCTGGAAAGACAAAGTAATTTGTATTGAGAAATAGGATCTCTCCTCTACACTTACAAACCACACAGAAAACAAAAACAGTTGCCTTCCTATTAATGGTGTTAATTGGTTATGTGATGTGGCATGTGAAGCTGGCAATCAGTGCACACCCCAAAATTGCAGTCTTTGCTCCCAAAGGGCTTGTAGTTTAAATAATGAAGGTCTCTGCAAGGAAACAAAACCCAGAAGGCACAAGGGGGCTTGGGGAGAGGGGAAGGAGCAATGGGCCAGGAGGCTATGACAGGACAGTCATGTGGCTTCTCCAATATGTCTCTCATATTTATGATTCCTAATCTTTTGATTAGGACAAAATAAAATAGGTAGGGGGAGGAGGAAGTGAATTGAAAGGGGTTGACAGGGAAGAAAGGGTTTTGCTCACAGAGGATGAGGTGCGAAGAGCCCAGTTCTGAATTATTTGATGGTGAAAGCATGAAAAGCCCATGGTAGGTGCTGGACTAAGGGATGCAGGAGGTGGGAGGCAGCAGCAGTAAAGCAGACATGGATGTACAGTGTGCAGGAAGCACAGACCTGCCTCTGACACCCTCCTTCTGCATTCTCTCAGCAAGGTGTTTCTAGCCATTCCCAGTCAAAAGTACCTTGATCCCATGGAGTCCTTACAAGTCACAGCTCCTTCAGCACAAAAGCATTGGTCTTCCCAAGGGAGAAATGCAGGGCTTCCCTTACTGCTGCTGGCAAAGGGAGGGTAATTAATCCAGCCAGCCACTCCTCCTCAGGGCAGGTCACACAAGCTGGCCTGGCAGCATTCACCAAATTCTCCTCCTTTGAGTCAGAACTGCCCTTAATTCACTTGTCAGGGAGGACGGACCCCTTGCCCTCTGCCTTAGCCTACATTTCCCCACCTGGGGGGAACACAGACACACCATCAGTGTTTTGGGAAGAAGGGGCAGATGCTTCCTTTCTGGAAGAGTTATCTTCTGGGACTCATGTTCATGCCCCTCAAATGTAATTACCAGCAGCTGGGTTTCATACAACAGTCTCTTAAATACCTACAAGCTGAAGGCTTCACATCACCTGAAGGCATCACATCACCTGTCTCTTCTAAGTGTCTTAGGCCATGTTCTTAGTTGCTGTGCATTATGAAATGGCAAGAGATGGTTGCAAATGCTGCTATATTCAGGATTCCAGGGCTGTACGCCTGTCTTGCAGGGTTTCAGAAAGTCCTGCTCACCAGGAATGGCTCTGAGGTTCAGTGGAGTTTCAGTCTCTATGGGACCCAACCCTCTTGGGTTCATGGACCTAAGTGTAGTCTAATTTCCCACTGACATAGAAACATAAACTGAAAATAGTGAATAGTTCAACCCAAACCCTGGATCTGGAAAAAAAAAAAAAAAAAGATTTTTGTTACTCAGGCCTGTGGCTGCATAGGTCCACTTGCCTCCAGCCAGTCCCAGTGTTTAGTATATAAACTATATGGCCTTCCTTAAAGGCTTTTGCTGTGTGAGCAGCTTGCCTTGCTGTTTACTCTCACATCCTGCACAGGGAACCTCGGGCTGGCAGCACAGCCTGCCTGAAATCTGGGGAACAGTGCAAATGTGCTCAGCCCCACTTACGGTGCCTGGACCTGCATGCTTGTGAGAGCACAAGTCACAAAATGATGTCCTCTGAGATGGATGAACAACATGTTCATGGCTGGGGTTGGTCACATAGCAGTTGGCCTCAGGATGTTCATGGCTTCGGCTTTAGCTTTTCTTTGAAACAAGATAAAAAACCTTACAAGGTCTATTTTTAATTAAGAACTAAGTAAAGGTAAGGATATCATTTCTAAAAATTAACACTAGAGGCAATCTAAGCAGTAATCTACTCAGTATAATACTCAGAGATGAAAGCTTGGCTCCTGGAAGCTGAGGATAAAACCCCCATGGATGCAACTTGGGCCAAAAATGTCACCCTAAAACTAGGATTTCTCATTGCCTCATCTTCTTGCACTGAGTGCTGCCAGGTAGTGTGTTTCTTTCTGTTCCACTGCACAGCCCTAATTCTACGCTGCAGTGTTTCAGGGCTCTAACATTGTAAAATGTAGGTTCAAACATGATCTTTTTCCATAGGAATGTGTTAAACAGGCCATGAAAAGCCAGCATGATCAAAAGATGTTCTACAAAGTATTGATATTTCACTGCTTCTTACCTTGAGCTTCTCCAGTAATTCACCATATCAGAAATACAATATTTGTAAGTTCTTTTTCATAAAGGTCTTTATGGGTTTGGAAATTTAAACACCGCGAAGCTGAAGTTGAATTGGAAACCAAAAGTCTCTAAGCTTGTACATCTTAGAAAAAAAAAATTCAATTAAGTGGGATTTTAGCAGTTTCAATAAAATTGGACTCTCCCTTTTCAAGATAAGGGCCCTATAGAGCTGAAGCAACCTTTATGTGGCAGGAATATCCACTTCTACTAAACGTATAATCCTAGCTCAGGATACAATACACACAACAGGAAATCAATGTATAGTAGAATCAATTTGAAAATATAAAATAAACTAATATATGAGTGGAAAATTGACTTCCTATGGATTAAAAGCAGCACAAATGGTAGAAAAATCTGGCTTTTTAACAGGATGAGGTGGGTGGTAATAATAATGCAACTGATTAACTAGCTGGTCTCTAGCTGCTGTGTGTTCACATAGATTTTTTTCTTTGGTAAAAGGATTCAAAGAGGAAATAATTTATTGGTGCACTTTGCTCAGTGTTTGTCATTGAAAGGATGCAAAGTGTGTACAGCACTGTGAAAAAAGGAAAAAAGTGAAAGATACGAAGTGTATTATTTAAAATATCAGCCCCATAAACAGTGTAGGATTACTGCAGCAATCCCATTATAGCTGTGGGGATATATAAATGTTTCCATTACGATTATCATTGAGGAGTTTATAACACAGCCATTGAGATTTTTATTTTTAAGGGAATTTAATGTTTTTGTAATGTGCTATACTGACAGGCTGGAAACTGGAAGTCTCTTGTTTGCTGCCAGAACAGATACATTTAGGCATAGAAGTAAAGCAGCCCCCAGTTTGCGGAGTGCCATCCTCAGACCTGCCATTAGCAGATCCTTCTACATCTGATGCTTCAGGCCTTTCTTGGTCATTGTGGTACCTCCCTGGTGACTGCTTTCAGGGAAAAACAAAGCAGGGACACAACAGATTGAGACTAGAAAACTATTGCACATAGGCTTCAGTATTAGGTTTCTCCATTTTTGACAAGACGTGGAATAACACCATAAACCTCAAGTTTAGGGAAAAAAATACTTCATTTGCTCAAGGGATGAAGAAAAAGAGTAGTCTTCCTTCATGAGGCTGAGCTGTTGTGACTCAAAGAAATGTAGGCTTAAACATGTGGTTTGTCCCACTTTCTGGTACGCCTCCAAAAAGTATTATTTCCAGGTTAGTTGTACAGAGAAAGATACAGATCTGCTGTAACCTGCAGTAGAGATCCACCTGATGTGATATAGTGCCAGAAGGAGAAACCAGCTCCATATCTGAAAAAGTAATGGATTCTCCATAGCCTGGTGTTTTTTCCCGGAAGACGATGGAGTCCAGAGAGACACCTGCCAGGAGAAAGCAGGAAGGTACATGGACAAGCTGCTGTGGGAAACCAGGCAGAAAATAAGCCCACAGCCAGAAATGTGGCTGCAAGCAGCACATCCCACAGACCTTCAGGAGCTGATAAGTTGCTTTGCCCAGGGAGGTTACTTTCCTGCAACCTAATATGCCATCTGTCCTTTTTGTCTCTGAAAAGACAGTGTGTGGCAGTATGGTAACTTCATTTCAACAAATTAAATGAACCCCTTAACATCCTCATATTGACAATCTCAAAAAGGCAGAAGAGAAACACTGAGAGAAGAGCCTGGCCAGGGAAAAAAGCCAGAGGGAAAATCAACACTAAGTAAGGTATTAAATAAATAATATATAGTAACTGTGTCAGCATGGGTGACTTATCCTGCCCTGGGATCTCCATAAAATGTACAAACACATCTTGCATTCATGAGTAAAGGACTCCAGCTCACCTGAAAAGTGAGTTGTGTCCTTGTTGGGATTTGGGACCAATGCTGACGAGCAGAAAGACCAAACTCCCCCTATAGGCTGCATGTGCAAAAAGCAGATGGACTCAGTCCATAAACTAGCATGTTTCACAGCTGTGGTGAATTAATGTGAAAGTTACTCAGGCAGATGTTCCTCATCGTTCTGACTCTTATAAGAGCAGAGTTACTGTTGTTTTAAAATCCTTTAGCTATCTGTATTTTAATTTTCTTTAGTTACCTGTAATTTTTCTCATCTCACAAGAAAGATTTGTGAGCAACGTATGGAGAGGTGGAAAGGGAAGGAAGCAGGTTGCTAGCACTGGATCTATGTGTTGGGATGGAGCTTCATGTGTTAGAGAAATCAGATGATGCATGGAAACAAAACTTTTTTTGCTGATCCCAGGAACTGGCCTTAGTCACCAAAAGGCATATTTGTGCAGACAAAGTCACAGACTGTGCCAGAATACGACCCAACAGGTTACTGGGCTCCTATTGACTAAATTATGTTGTGAAAAACCTTCTCTTTAATCTCTCTGTAAAGCTCCCACTGATATCAATGGGAAATCTGCTGTGCACAGGGTGCAGGGATGTTATTTTAGATTATTAATATCTGATATCTTTTAAACTAGAATTGGTTTCTCTCTACAGAATGGGTTTGGCACTTCTGATCTAAATTCCATGTACTGAGGTCTATAAAAAATGATAGATCGGCAGCGCCAAGGCATGGGTCTTGCCATCCAGAAAGGCTGTTATTGGGTAAGAGTACTTCAGGACGTTAGAATGGTTATACTTTCGTGCTAGATTTATTCTGTTGCCTACACCTCATGTAACAAATGACTAGTCCTTTAAACCGATCTTGCCATCAAGAAGAAACTAGTCCAGATTTTTCTTTGTTTGTAGGGATTGCAACATAAACACCCACAGCTGTCAATGATCAAGAAAGTGCCTTGCAATCTGTATTCGCTACAACTGGCAGATCATTTTGTACTCAGTAATTCCACGGCACTTTTCACTTTGCTTTATAAGGGTAGGAGAATCTCTGGAAAAAAATGCATACCTAAGGAATATATATATTTTTAATGAAGACTAAATCTGCTAAACCTTCCAATTGAGAAGTGATGAAAACCCAGCTTGGTATCTTAAACAAGTCAGATAACCAAAAAACAGTAGAGACTTTTAACACCTTATTAGCTGCATTAAGAATTGTTACTGCAATTGATGTTACCAGGATGTGTGATGTATTCACATAATGAACTGCTTTTCAGCCATCCTGAGATGTCTCATATGTCAGTCTGGAGGCTGTGATTTTCCAAACAGATAGGAGTAATGAAGGTGTGTCTGGCACTAACTGAGCATGGAGCGCATTTTAAAAAATGAAAACAATAATCATGCTAAATAGGACTGTTAGTTGAAGCCATTAGTATCTATCAGATGTGCTGTAGAAACATTGACAGAAATAGTTTAATATAACATAAAGGGTGGTTTCTAAAGCGTTTCAACCCTATAGGGTCTGAGAGGCTTCAGAAGGCAGTCTGAGCCCTTTATCCCTCTCCTGAAGTCCAGTCCTTTTTCAGGGACAGCAAAGACTGGGATTTGGGAACGCCACCCAGAAGTTCTGAATGTGCTGAGAACTCCATTGTTCCAGTCCTGACGGAGCTTCTTGTACAGGAAAGGGATCAACAAATCCCCAGCTCTCCACAGGAGGTGGGTGATTAAATTTATTATAGGCAAGGAGCCATGTTAAGCAACATGAGCCTTGTTGTCACAAGGAGGTGTTGTGTAGCAATTTATTTTTTTAATCACTCTACTAAAAATCACTGTTAATACTGAGCAGAGTAGTAGTGTATGTTTTGAAGAAACACATATCCAAGGAAGCCTTCTAGGCTTCTCCTTCCTCTAGAAAAAGGTGTAATGGCTTTAAACTAAAAGAGTAGGCATAGGTTAGATATAAGGAAGAAATTCTTCATGATGAGAGTATTAAGGCACTGGAACAGGATGTCCAGAGAAGCTGTGGATGCCCCATCCCTGGAGGTGTTCAAGCCCAGGCTGGATGGGGCTTTGGGCAGCCTGGGCTGGTGGTCGGTGTCCCAGCCCATGGCAGGGGGTTACAACTGGATGGTCTTTAAGGTCCCTTCCAACCCAAACCATTCTGTGATTCAACGATTCTCAACCATGAATATTAATAAAGTCTGAGCTGAGATCTTGGCTGACAAATGGCCAGCTCCATTCCATCCATTGCACTGCAACCACTTTTTGAGCCTCAGATTACCAACAAGTCAGCTTGCCTAAACCCCATGTTAGCACAGGTTGTAGCATTATATTCATGAGGCACATGATAACACAACTCCTGAAAATAATAGTGCCACACTGTAGTTTTTTTTATTATTACTATTATGTGTCTCCCAGCCTGTTTCCCACTCATAAAATGATGCTTCAAAAACACTTGGTGCAGTAGGTAAGGATTCTGCATTGTGTACATGAGAAAAAAAAATACTGTTGTATCAGGACATGCTGCTTCTGCACCTTGCTGGTGGATACAGGGTAGAAACAGGTCTTAGAAAGGAGATAACTATTTGATAGCAGACTGTCCTGAGGGATTTAATGATCACAGCACAAACGATGCAGTGAGCGCTTAAAGCCACATATTCATCACCTTTCAAAACCGGAGAAAGGGCAGGGATATGCTCCTGAAGGCTGGTGTGAATGCCAGTGTCTGGGGTGCCTGTTCAGAGGAATATGATTTGAGTTGAGATCTGGCAGGATCAGATCAGCAAAAAGCAAACCAGCAGCAACAAAATAAAGACAAGGGATTAGTTAAAGATTTTTGAAGGAGGGATTGCCAGAATAAAAAGCCCATCAAAAAGCACATTTAGTGTGCTTGTCTGTTATACCTGGATTACATTTAAATGATTAAATACACATGGATTTTAGGGTGTTGTGATAGGGAATGCAATACAAATGGGAATAAAAGCTTTTTGAGCTTGGAGGAATCTTTGAATAGGATCTGATCAGACCAGCTGACCAGTCTTAAAGCACATTTTAAAGTGAGCCCAATCCAGAGGTGGGGTTAAACACACTGTGAAAGGGTTTCTGAAGAGGAAACAGTATGCAGAATTGGGTCTTAAGTGAGTGGGAGCACAGGAATATTACTACTTTATTTAGTAGTATTTAGTATATAATACTGTACCTTTGTATGATTGTACTCAAGTGTATATACATTATTGGTATTTATTATTTGTATTGCAGTAGCTGCTACTGTCATGCACTAGGATCCTCTTTTGCTAGCCACTGCGCAAACCTGTAATAAAAAAAACCTCCCCGCTTTATAGAGGTTATATGGTTTCAGAGGATGATCTGCAAATATATTTTTCTTATTGGTTCTTTACAGTTCTTCAGTATGGCTATAAGCACTTACAGAAATATTGATGAAGAAAATAAATAAGTCTTAGCAAAAGTTGGCATTCATCCATGAAGATTTAGAAACCTAATTTATAAACATTTAGTAAATATGAATTAATCCTGACATGGTGGATTTTGTGCCGAGTTAAATAATCATACGTACAGTCTCTAATGCACTTGGACAATAGGTAAATTAGTCCTTCATTAAAAAATCATGAAGGAAAATGCATAATCTGCAGCAATGCCCAGAGGAAAAATTACACTTATTTGAAATAAAATCACTATTGTTAGCAAATTTGTGGAGGCGGTTTTCAGTTTTTTTTGGTTGTTGTTGTTGTTGTATTTCTAAAGGGTGTTATGGATCTTCCTGTATATTGGCTCTATCGTGAGATTTCCAGTTGAGTGTATTAACTAAATACCCAGGGTTTAATTAGAAATCTGAGGCAGAAAAACTGTAAATCTCCTTTCAGTCATTTGTCTCTGCACTGCCTGCTTCTGAGCAGCAGACAAAACAGTATGTGTTTTTACATCTGATTAATGCTAACGAAAGCTGTGATTAAAACATCCTTGAATTCTTCTGTCATACAGCACAATTTAAAATTGTGAATTATCCTTCAAAACAGCACAAGTGGTGCAACTGCACATTAGCATAACAGCAAACCTTATTTACACAAGCACAAATGTTGTGTAAATTGGCCTTTAAGTGGGTTTTAAATGGCAATCACTTGGTAGGTGTTTTCAGAACTGCTAAATAAAAAAAAATAGCTATAGTGCAATATTTTACAAATGAATACTTTTAATGGGCCTATTTTCAATTGAATTGACTATTAAAACAATGAAGGCAGAAAATGACAACAGTTATTTAATCTGGGATGCAATATAAATACTGGAACGTTTTTGAATTGTTCAGCATCTTGTAGCAGAAAATATTTGTGAAAGTCAAGTGGTTATTAAGCTTATGAACTCCCTGGTTTGCCTTTCTATTGTGTGCAATTGTAAGCTTGGGGAAATACGCAGCTAAGGGGAAACAGAAATGTTTAGAATTTTCGCAGAGCCTAGAGACGACTGGGTTGTTGCTCTCAGCAACTTTGGAGGGAGAGGGCTTCATGGCAGAAACCCTGCAGCTCTGCTCCTTAGCTGCCTGGCATGCTGCACCCCTGCAGGAAGCATTGCCTGAGCTCTTCAGGCCATGGGCCATGCCTTGCTATAATGCCCCATTTATACTGCTGGTCTTTAATACCATTTTTCATGCCATCAGTAGGATGGGAAGAGTTTTTTCCCCTTTGCTCTTATTTTTGCCCTGTATTTTGTTTGTTCATTGAAATGCTTTAAATGTTGTACCAAAATTGGGAACACAGTCCAGGGACAGCTACAGTCTGGAGCTGGTTCCCATCCCAAGGAAACATCTCTTGCTTTAAGTCTTCTTTCTGTGCCCCAGAACACATCCTGGGTGACTGATAAGTGACATCAATACCCCAGGTGCAGACATCACAGAATCACAAAATGGCCAAGCTTGGAAAGGACCTGTGGAGATCATCTGGTCCAACAACCCCACCAAGCAGGGTCACCTAGAGCACGTTGCAGAGGATGGCATCCAGGTGGATTTGGGATGTGTCCAGAGAAGGAGACTCCACAACCGCTCTGGGCAGCCTGTTCCAGTGCTCTGTCACCCTCAGAGGTGACACCCTATAGAAGTGTTTTCTCATATTCATCTGGAACTTCACATGTAGGCCACTGCAAGTGTGCAATAATGGCTAGAGGTCAACACAGAACATGAGTTTATACTGGCATTTGCATTTTATTTGTCTTGGTGAATAGGTAAGTGACAGGATGGTGGTACATGGGCTTGCCAGTTCAAACTGTTTTGGTGGCGGTGAAGAAGGTCATGTAGTAGCGTTGGCCATCCTCTGATCTGAGACCTATTCAGTCAAGTCTTTCACACTAGCCTAATGTATTAATTTTTGTGGGCAAAGTGGAGACTAAAGGAAACATCCATTGGAAAATATGTGAGCAGACAAGATGACACAAAGAAAGACCAGCTGTACTGTAAAGCTTACCACAGCTGGGGAAAAGTAAGCAAACAGCAAATGTAACATCATTTCCAGTGTTTAACCTTCATTTTTCTCTGAAATACTCATGTTTTAAAGTGACTTTACTTCCAAGAAGCTGCTTGGTTGTAGGACACCAAGCAGAGCCTTGCTTCCCAGAGGAAAAACCTGCAGGTTCTGAACCTCACCCAGAAACTCAGTGGTGATTAACGAATAAAACACCAGAAATCACAGCTTGGTACCAAGCCAGAGAACAAATTGATTCTACCTGGAGAGAGAGAAGGCCCGCAAATGAACAGCGGTGAGCTTGGCTGCTGTGGGGAGCTGGTCCTCAGCCTCTCTGAGGGATGTGCTGTGTTGTGTGGCTATGGATGTAAGAAGTTTCTCCTGGACTATAAGAGAGCTCAGCTAAATAAAACCTGATATTTTCCCTTTAATTTTGTTCTGATTTCTCTAAATAAATGGTGATTAGCTATGTCACATGTTGAAGCGTTCTCCTCCACGGGCTGCAGTAATTCACAACAGACGAAGAGCACAGGCAAGCAGCTCAGGATGGAAAGCTGTGCTGGTGGGACAGTGGTCAACACTGGGTGCACTCTTGTCATGTCTTACACAGCAAAATGATATTGGATCCATTTATATTTTCAATTCAGCTGATGAAGGGAATCTTCCAAAACTGCTGATATCAAATGTAAGAGTATCAAAAAAAAAAAAAAAAAAAAAAGGAAGCTGAAAAAAATAAAATTTTAACAGAGGAGATGTCATTTTCTATTCTTTTCCAAACATCAATTATTCTGTCTATGTAGTCTGGATCAGCCATTGGAATTACACAGCTCTAAAACTTGCGTGAAATCAGAAACATGATTGTCTTAGGCTTCATTCTCCGCACCATGTGAACAGGCAGCTCCTAATCAGGATGTTTAGAGGTTGTATGTTGTATTCGAGTTAATATTTCAACTGATTCTGATCTGCTTGGATTCATATCCCTAGTGGCTTCTCACAGATGAAGGCTTTGAATGAATCAGGCACTAATCAGTCCCTGATAAGATTTGGTGGTGTTTGTCCTATGTTTGGCATTACTCCTTCTTTTTGTTTCTAATTTATACCTTTATGCTCAGTTGTTTTTCTCCTTTATTATTATTTTAATGTATTTACAGCCTACATTTTCTGTTCTGTTTCTCCCTTAGTGCCATCAAGTCTTGCACTTACAGTTCCTTAGTTTCATTTGATGTTCGGACATAGGCACATGCTCATTCCTGTGATAACAGTTTCAGGCTTACAATCCATCAGCTGATGGGTTCTGCATTTACCCTAAGAATTTCTTACTCACAGTGTGATTGCTCCTACATTATTTCAGTGCAAAGTGAACCATCACAGACCACCTTTATTCTAACAGTGTCCTTATGGCTGTAATGCTCACTTGCCCTTCATTATCCTCTCCCTAATGTACTACTTTATTTTCATTCTGATCTCAACATGTCTAAACTTTATTTTTTTTTCTTGATGTATGGATACATTAACAATTTCTAAGTTAAAAAGGTCCATTCTTAGTAAAACCATAGCTTATGCACCAACAGGGTGGAGAATGTATTGCTCCCAAGGAACAATAATTACTTTGTCAAAAGCAAAATGAGATATGCAGGTAAAGTGATGATATTTTTGTGTAGAGTTTTGGGAAACAAAACTGGAAAAAGTTGCACAACTTCAGCCTTGCAGTAGAGCAACATAAAGTCAGTATGGACTCTGCAGGCAACCTGCCTCCATTCTGCAAAGTTCTGATTAGCTGTAAAATTGGTCGCTACAGATACCCTGAATCTGCATTTTGCTTTGGGAATCTGCACATCTTAAAAGTGTTTTCTCAGACTGTTAACATATTGGAGAGTGCTTTGGGGTAGTGTGGGACTACCTCCTGGTCCTGCTTTTTGAAGGTGCTCTCCTTTTGTCATGTGGGGATTTCAGTTATCTTTTTTACTACATACTAAGAGACCTTTTACCTGTGTGGTTTTGGTATTTGAATCATCCAGCTTTTCACAGAATTGAATCCATCCTAGTCTGTGACTTTACCAATTCGATAATATCATTGCAATAACCAGACCTCTGCTGATACTTTAATTGCATAATAGATCCCTTAGGCTCATGGATCTCAACATCTGCACATACACATAGCAACGGGAGTTTCAGAAAGCCCCCCTGACTTGTATGCAGTAAGCCAAGCCCTCAAAGGAAATGAAAGGGAATCCTGTTGGAGACATATCAGAGACAAACAGGTAGTATTTACTTTATCATAAGTGGTCATCATAATTTAACATCATCATAATTTAATGTTCCTCCTGAAATCTTTTAGATTCCCTTTTCTGTCTTTCCCTACTTGAGGGCTATCCTGAAATCTCACACCTCGGATGGTAAATTTATTCTAATTTTCAGTCTAAAATTATTTATGACCAATTTGAATTTTATTATTTGGGTATTATTTATTCATATGCCTTTGCTGTTTTGCCAGCTTTACCTTTTAGCTTAAATAGCTTTTCTGTGTGCTGGAGAGGATGCTCCGTTGATATAGATAGATCTGTATTACGTATCAACCTTCATTTTACCGGGCTAAGCAAGCAAAGCTCTCTTAAAAAGAAATGCCTCTATTTCTCAAGATACCTGCGTAGCTTTTCAGTGTCTCAGTTCACTTTGAATTTATTTTTTTCTGAATGTGGTGTTACAAACTATTTTCCTTTTTTAACTTAAACTATGGTGCTAAGTCTACGTACCCAATACTTTGTTAGTTTTGCTCAAAAAATGTCTTGTCTGATACAGTCTAGAATCACATTTTCTTTGGCCAGCAAATTTCTTTGGCCAGCACCATCAATCATGCAGGGACTAATTTTCATACAGGTCTTTCCATCCAAGGAAAGATTCTGTCAGACTATCTTCCTCTTTGTAGAAAAAAACTCTTGTTATTAATTCCCTTGACCACAACATTGTATTTTGGACTGTTTCAGGCAGGTCTCTATGATGCTCCAGGCATTCGTTATATGGATAGTTTTCCCAGCTTTTTGTCACCAGCAAATTTTGACCATATGTGCCAATTCTGTGAATGGAATCCAAGAGCCAGTAAAGGACTTGAGTACCTATGCTTAGACATTGCAGTGCCTAGCAGTTTAGGAAATGCCCAGCCCTTCATGCATGAGTCCCACTCTTGGAACTTTAAATTCATTGAACAGGTCACAGGGAGAGCATGGGCATCTTAAAATGCAGCCTCAGAAGGACCCATGCTGAATGAGAACTGCCAAGAATAAGCCAAGAGGGGCTAAGCATACTTTTGAGCTCACTTGAAAATAACAAATAAATGTTATTTATTTTGAGGTTGAAGTCAAAATCCTATCTTCCTGCATTTATCAGGAGTGAACTTTGATCAGTTTGTTCTGCTGACTCCAATACCACCAAGAAGAAACATCCTGCCAATAGTCCTCAGGACCATACCAGCAAGCTGGCCAAGCTCAACAGTTTAAAAACTACTACTAATAAAAAGTACTACTAACAACAACCATAATAATAGCAATCATGCATCCTTTAAAGAAATATAGTCTGACTCACTTCTCTTTATAACCTTTTCCTCATTGAAATCTTCTGTGCTGCTCCTCCAAAAATACCACAGAGAAAAGCCCCTCAGTTCAGTCTCCCAGTGAAGCAGCTCATCCACACATAAGCTCGTGTAGACAGCAATCTCACTTTACAACTGGGGTTAATTGGTCATGGATGATGAGCTTTGTTTAATGGAGGACCATTTATACAGTGCCTTTTGAACATAGGCTCTACATTTTAATATTCAAGAGAAGGCAGAAGGATGGTATCAAAAGGCACAAAAGGGGTTAATACCACAGGGATTTTTTTTTATTATTTTTTTGCTTTTGTTTTCCCAAATAAGCATTATAAATTAAAGATTTGCTCTCAGGTTTATTATTACTACATTTGCTGCACGTGCTTACTTCCTCAGCCCCGAGGTGCAAAAACGGGCTTCCATGCAGCTGCCCAGAAACCCGCAGCGTTCTTCATTTACTCTGAGCAGCAGCATCTACTCGAGACAAACATATTGAAAATTAACTGGCCATGTTGTGCATCTCCAACCCCAAATCATCTCTAAAATTCCCTGTGCTGTTCCTCTGTTTTATCCTCTGAAATAATCTAAGGTCAAAGTGCTAACCACCTTCTTTACTATGCTTCTAAGATAGCTTTTAAATTTTAGTCCTGACTTTTTTTTTTTTTTTTTTTGTGATGCTGAAAGCAAAATAATAATAATTAAAAAAGAAACTTCGCTTTCACTGTTCTGTGCTGCTACCCAGTGCTACCTGATAGACCTTTAAAGTGTCGATTCTGCATGACTAATTGATTGCTTCAGCTGGGGTTAATTAATTAATTAGTAGCAGAGCTGCATTAAAGATTGGAAGCATTCAGAACTCCCATAATGGACGCGAGCTTTATTAGTACATAAAATGAGTGTTTAAAATCCACACAGCAACTAATATGCTCTTGAGGCTTTCATTAAACAAACCTATAAAATTACTTGCTTCATTATGTATTTTAGTTACTTTCTTCACATTGTACGATATCTCTTCACCTTTTTCTTTTGCCAGCCAGTTTTAAGTGCCTATTTGAAATCAATTTCTCTAATAATGGGCTTAATGAGCTCATCAATTAAGGCTGCCATAATGGAATGTAACTGTGTGGTTTCAGTTATCAGTTAAACTCTGGAACTAATTTCCATGCTTCATCTATCAAAAATGATTGGCTAATATTGTTTAGCTTCTGCTTTAGGACGATAGGGAGACCTCGGGCCCTTCCTCACTAATGTCCAAGGGCCTGAATTTCTTCTTGGAGAAACAGAAGGGGAGGGAGGCGAGGTGGGATGGGAAGAACAATGAGCGTGGAGATTTGGGCCCCTATCTGGATCTGGAGGAAGTGTGATCCCGTATTTCAGTGCCAGCATGGTAATTAGTAGTAATGGATTACATTTTCAGACGTATTAGATAAAATGATCGTTCCACATGAAAAATCCCATTATGAGTTTCTTACCTCTTGCTCCCTCTGCCTCTCTCCTGCTTTCGCTCACCCTCTCTGTTTTAATAACCACTGCCCTCTTCTGTGACCCCTTTAAATAATGGTATAAATGGTCAATAGACCTAAACATATAAATATTTCTTTAAAAACAATGCCCTCACATTTCCAGCAGCCAAACCTGAAATTTGGGAAGTGCTTTCACTATGCAGGAGAGATTAAATACCTTGCCAGACATAAAAATCTGCCAAGTCACAAAAAGCTTCATGAATAAACTGAGTATATATATATATATAAATGTTGCAAATGCTGTTAAAAAGCAGAACAACCTGAAAAATCACATTTTTTATTTCCTTTTTAATTAATGAACAATAGTAACATTTCTCTGTTATTGCTGTTAAGGCTGGATGTCTTCTGGTTCATACACTATCAAATTTCTAGATGCTGCTAAGGATTTACTTAGGCATAATTGTAACTTTCCAGGTTAACAGCAGCAAAATCTGGCTCATGATATAGATGCTGACTGAAATGTTAAAATCTCTTCAGCTGGCAGAGACTTTTTAAACATGACCTCTATTGTGGTAATATTCACGTTACTGACAGTGGCAACCGTGCTATTCTAGGCATTTTCCAGACATTTGTAAAGGATGCAGAAAGACGGTGTTTAGGAGGAAGAAAAGCAGGCTGGAGGTTAGCTGAAGGGGAAAGGAAGGATTTTATTTTTATTTTTATTTTTATTTTTATTTTTTTTACAGGTACTATAGATTCAATTTAATGGGACTACTCCACAAGTAAGTGACTTGAAACAAATGGCATAAACAAGGGAAAAGACTGTCATTAGGCGTCAGAGCATGGCTACTTTTTTTTGTTGTTGTTGTTGTATGTTTTTTTAAAAAAAACAAACAATCAAACAAACATCTACATTCAGTGTTGGTGAAATATTATTCAGTAAAACTCAAAACTGAAGAAGTGCATGAGAGTTGCATTGTGACAGCTTCTCATGCAAATAGAGAAGCCAGGATGAAAGATGACTTCCAGCAGGTTGTTGTCTCAAAAAAAAAAAAACAAAACAAAACAAAACCAAAAAAAAACAGTCTTGAAGGAACAGTGGGAGCTTGCGAAGGTTTCCTTCTCAAAGGAGTTATTATTATCTGGTTGCTGCTCTGAGAGTGATTTTGGAATTGATTGTGCATTAATTTTCTGGCTCTGATCTTGCACCAGTGCTCACAGCTGACACTACTTGTGTGAGCTGAGTGTGGTGTTTTAACCAGCAAACTTTCCTTTCAAGAATCAAATGAAGACCACAGAGTGTTGCTGCAGAGTGACAGAAATTGTACAGCAAATAAAATTAGTTTGCAAACTTCTTTATAATGATCAGGTTCAAAACCCGAACTGAAGAACGTGAGAGAATGAGTACTTTATAAAGTTGAAAATAATTTTATTTTTCTAGTAAATAAGATTTTTTTATACATATATTTTGTTTATTTGGTAGGATAATTTTATCTGTTTTTTATGCTTTTTTTTTTTTTTTTTTTTCATGGTGAACCTTACATACAACTAAAAGTCCAGGATGTTGGTACAGGAGATTTCAAGCAAACAAACTCAAAACAGATCCTGTAATTTTCTTGTGTCCTTTTAATCTTTTTTTTTTTTTCAAGATTTGTAAGTTCTCCAAAAAAAGTTTAAAGAGAGACTACGGAAGGGGAAACCTAACTAAAGATTCATCTCTCCTCACCTGCAGCTTAGGATGACAAAGCTTAGAAAGCCTGATATTCCTCAAGGTGCTTAAAAAACAAAACAGGAATCCTCTAGTTACAGGTTATATGTCATAGAGGGACTAAGAAGGGCTTAAGCTCAATTTTCCTTTCCAATTTGAATGATTTTAATGTTGATGTAAGGTAGCTTTACCACTTGTAAAGCAAATGATACTCCAGTGTTGCAGTTTATAAAATTTCAGACAAAGAGAAAGGTGATAGACATGAACAGTCATACAATTAAAATCCCAAACTCTAAACTGGAGTTTAGCTCCTCATTCTTTTGCAGACTAACCTGGTCATTCTGTCTTTTAAAATCTCCTGATGCCTGACTAGGAAATGGAGATGGGGACAGTGCCTGTTACCCTCTTTGTCTCTTTAATTTTGCTCCCAGAAACACTTTTGTATATCCTGGGTATTGCATTTACAAGTAATAGGCAAATAGGGTAATAGTAATAGCTAATAGGGTTTGAAAACACAATAATTCAAGAGCTCCAGCACAACTCACTTGCCCCTGCTTTCCCTGCTACCTCTGCAAGATGCTTCATGCTTCTTTGGCAGTGGTTTGTCCCTTTTGCCCCTAGCAGGACATGAGCATTGCAGCAGGCAGCATGAGCTGGTACACAAGGAACCTGCAGTGGGATCAGCCCCATCTGTAAGCCAAGGGCCATAGGCTGCCATGTATCCTCAAAAAAGCAGGGATCTTTGATGAATCCTAGTGACATGCAGGCTGGAGAGAACTCAGTGAATCAGTTGTTTGCTGCTAATTTGTGAGCTTAAAGGCAGAAAAAGAATCAGTTTTACACCTAGCCTTAGGGCATGCGTGGCCTTGGTTCTGCTCATTCACACAACAGATTTCATCCCTCATTTTTTAAGGACAGAAGATCATTTGGAAACAATTGCAAACAAGATAACAAGTTTATTCTGAATCCTTGGTGGCATTTTAAAAATTATTTCTTCTAAAATAATACTGCTGCTATTAAAAGGCATCCAAAATAACAAAATGGTGCCACTGTTCACCAAGGTTTCACCCCATGTGCTTAGATATGTGCTATACCTTTGTCACAGGAGGAGAGAAAGGGAACATGGCAGGCCTTGAAAGTATACATGAAAAGCCTCTAAATAACAGTAATAATAGGTATTTTAAAAGTCTGTCTTTAAGGCTTGAGTGGGTTCTGTGTGCCCTATTTATGCCTTTTTAATTCTTGAACAATAGCTGTGGGGGTTTCTTTTCCTGCAGCACACCAGCGAGGTTAAACATTATTTCTGTAACAGCCTTTTGTTTCCAGCTCCCATGGAGAGAGGGGGGAAAAATTGAGATAAAGAAGTGTTATTAAAATTGTGACACACGGCTCTGGGAGTATGTTAAGGATAGAAGGAGCCAGGACGTCAGGAAAGAAATAATGAAATGCAAAAATCACCCAGACTGACAATTGGGAGCCTATGTAGCAGCTTAGCCTGTTGGTCCAAGGCTATTTGTCATAATCAGCGGCACTTTTCTCATTAGCAAAAAGCCATTACCAGTGGACTTTATCAGCAGCTGTGAGTTATCAAGGGGCACACAGCAATCCTAGCGTGTAGTCGTGGGGTTCAGCCGGGGTCCGGCTGCTTTAATAAGCCGCCAACTCTTTCCCCAAGTTCCCAGTCAGGTGTCACTGCCATTCCTGGTGAGTGCGGTCTGTTAACCACCTCCCTCCTGTGCCTTCCCCCAGACCCAGGGCAAAGCATCTTCTCTTTGCTTTCCCTTTCCCTCCCCAGCAGTTCGGGGAACAACTAAGCTGGGCATGGTCTCCGCTCCTTGCCAGGATCAGTCCTTCTCTTCTCCTCCCTCCTCATCTTCCACACATCTGTGCTAGCTCTGCCCAGTGGGGCTTGTTTAGTCTTCTTGCACAAACCAAGGTGTTCTTCTCTTTCTTGCTCTTTCTTCACCATTGATTTCCATAGTGGACAAAGCCCTTACTTGCTCATTCCCCTTTCACCTACAATGCCGACTGCTCGGATGTGTCATCCCATTCCTGTAGGTCAGCAGCAGAAGTTGCGTTTTGAAGGAGTGTCTCCAAACCTGCTCTGACCTGCTGTGACTTTGCTGATGCTGACTTGGCTGTGGCTGAGCACACTCATATTTTTCTCTCTGTTTCTTCTTCTGTCCACCCTGTGGGATGGATGGCCCCACCACACCCTCTTAAGGCATATTTAGTCATCCATTTCCCCTGTTATAACTAATCCCTGTGTTCTTTTGCCTATAGGTGTGGGGGATCGGGGCAAAAAAATGTCTATTTTCTGCTCATGCTGTGCTGTCCCCCTGACAGAACATAATGAGCAGAGATGAGTTTGGCATGTGCCTGTCACAGATCCTGGGCTGAATGATGGAGTGAGCAGCCCCCAAGATGGGAGATCTGGAGCTGAGCCAGTCTTGGGGCTGCCTGAGCACAAAAGTGTATAGTGCTGCCTGGACAGAGACATATCCAAGGAAAGAAGAGAGTGTATTCAACAACTATTCAACAACTCCTCAAGGTACATCCAATGTGTAATTTTATTCTCAGGGAAAACACTTTTTTTTTTTTTTTTTTAATGAAATTGTGGGAAAAAATGCAAATGTCTTGCTTCTTAAGCTGCCAGTGGGATCTCCCTCTATGAATGGGAGGAAAATCTAATCAATTAAGAATAAGTGCCAACTTATTTCCAGTTTCTTCACCTTCTTCACTGTGTCCGGAGGGGCACATTTACCAAGTTTTAGGAAAAAAAAAAAAAAAAATAGTAGTTCAGAGAATGAACTGGAAGGTGAACATGTGTGTTTGTGTATGCATGATGGTACTCAACGTGCTGCTCCACTGGAGCCTACTGGAATCATTACAGGTCATGAACTGAAGAAGGATTTGAGTGGGTCCAAAATCTAATGAAGTCAGTGAAAAGGCTCTCATTGACTTCAAGAGAATTTGGCAGAGGGGTTGAGGGACAGATTTAATCTTGCACAGAGCTAAAAATTGTGCCGGCACAGACGCTTACACCTGAAACAGGTAAGAAAATGCGAGACATTTTAGACTGATTTAAGAATACCCATATTTTCCACCCTTTGATTAAATTGGCTTTAAACACAGACATATTAGATCAAATTTATGCACATGCAAACCTAAATTATTGATGCTCATTATAGTTGAGGTAACATCTTCAGTAACCACAGGTGCCAGTAATTTCACCTTGTGTTGGAATTTGCCATCTAGATACCTAGATATCTACCTGCACTGGAGATGGCCCACGTGCAGAATTGTTGGAGAGGCACTTCCAGGGCATGGATTATCAAACCTGTTGCAAGAACTTATTAATTGTTCCAAAGATGTGCCCATTGACCTCCTTAGACCATAACAAGAGCAAATGAATGACTCAGTTATTGACTGAAATGGTGTGGGCAGCTCTCTTCACTCAGAAGCATCTTGCCTTGCCTGACTCCCACTGTGCCTCTCCTGCATCAACAGAAATTAAAAAACAGCAAAAATCTTGGACCTTGATTAAATAAAACACTTGTTTAGTTTGAAACATAGTAATAATCTTCTGATGTTATATGTTAAACTTATCCCATATGGAGGTTTTATTGAGCCAAGGCAGTGCTAGAATATGTTGCATGGAATATTCATAAAAAGGACATTTATAACAAGGTAGCATTATGATACATTTACTTATTTATTTACCTAGAATCTATTATGCAATTTGGAAATCCACTCATTACCTTCTGCATTGTGAACCTGTATTTCAGGTATGCTGTAGGAAATTTTTACCCTTGTTGACTGTGTTACAGGTGGATAACTGTCTCATTTGGTTTGGAAGAATGCTAAAAACATCACTAGGTTCTGGCCTTGTGGAACTGGACTGAAAAAGCAGTCTGTCTTCACTCTCTCTAATTATTCTTTTTATTTTGTTTAACTTCTATTATTATTATTTTTTCAGATGTCATCTGGGAGACTGTGTTATGAACCAGAAGCCTAAACAAAGAATAACTAGATTGCCTCAAAAAAAGCTTACAATTAAAGCCAAAGGAAGGTCTCCCAAGGTCTCTGTGCTGTTTTTTGGGGGGGTACATGGGAAGGTAGTGCCTGGTATAAGAGCAGCTCTAAACACATGGGTGCCATTGAGACAT
The DNA here is from genome assembly GCF_011077185.1 of Oxyura jamaicensis. Classification (NCBI taxonomy): domain Eukaryota; kingdom Metazoa; phylum Chordata; class Aves; order Anseriformes; family Anatidae; genus Oxyura; species Oxyura jamaicensis. Next base: position 89,008,166 of record NC_048896.1, on the reverse strand, counting down.
CAAGCCTCTGTTGGCTCCCAGGAGAGGGGGAAGGAGATATCCAAAGAGACACCATACAGTGCCTCTGAATATATTAGAGGAAATTCTTCCTTCCATCCTTTCAGATATCTTAAACATGCATCTAAAATGAAAAAGTAACTGCTATGGTTTATATATATAAACTGCACCACAATATAATATAATATAACTACACCATACTCCTTTAAGAGTACTGGTGCTTGAAAACAGATCTTGCAACAGCTTGAGCTCCAGAAAACCACATCAAAACAGAGGCAGGATGACTACTGGGCTAACAAGAAAGGAGTGTCAGGGATCAGAGTATCATGGATTTACTTCCCCCAGTATTATCTATACAGACATAAAATCTTGAATTTTGACTTTTTTCACACTTCTGTTTTTAACAGGTAAGTCACTGATGATATGCATATATCACATATATACATTAGCTAAGGTAATAGGAAGAAAGCTGGCTGTTCATAGTTTGGAAAAGTTGTCAATTTTTTTACACGGTGAAGAGCTGAGTTATAAGCCTCTGGAACACACACAAATCAATTTTGGCTCAGCAAGGAACACCGAATGCCCATTGACTTCTGCAGCGAGGGTGAGTGGTTCAGCCAGGAGGAAGGGAAGTGGGCTCCAAGTGTAAAATGCAAATTCTAGCAGATTGCCTACGCTGAAGGGAAGACCAAGGGCAAAAACTTTTTTTTTTTTTTTTTTTTTTTTTTTCCTGCTTCTTATTGTGTTTATTTCCTTAGAGGAGTTTGGTGAAAACACAATGGAATTGACCTCAGAATCTTTTTTTTACCTCTGATATATTTTAAGTTTTGCTATATGAAAGAGCATGATATGTGCTGCTTTTAATATCAGATGTTTTAAAACTCATTTAGGGCACTCTGTGTAATATTTTCTACCCTTCAGGTCCATGCAGTTTTGTACCCAGGAAGTTGTCTAATGCAGATTTTCATATCCTAGAAAAGGTAAGAAGTGCCTGTAGGAAAGCTCCTCTTATGGTTTCATTAAAATAATAATAAGCTTACCTTTGAGATGTTTATATGAAAGGAACTGATCATTACATGATGTTTATGTAAACTTGATTTCTTTATTGTAGCAGAGCACAGAAAATAAATAGTGTTATTATTTATCTTGCACATAAGTCCACTTCAAGACAGACAAATGCATCCTGTAACTGATTAGAAACAGGACCATAATCTCAGCTGTGAGAATGAGCAAAGGAAATGTTCTCAAGAGACAGAAGCAGAGGAACTGAACTGGAGGGGAAAATCACTCACTTTTCTTGATCAATTGTTGTCAAAAAAAAAAGAGAAAGAATGATCATATCACATCTATTCTTTTGGACAGAATTATAACCAGAGTTGTGATACTGGAGTTATTAAGTATTTCAGATAATGCCCATTGAACCTAAAACCCTTTTTATTATCTTCCGATGTCTGTTTCTCCATCTTTTTTTCTGAAGATTAATAGAATTCTCCATAGAGTAGGAAAGCAGCTCACCTTTTGCTTGAGCTCAAGCACAGCAATCAGTAATAATTTTATTACTGTTATTTTGTTTAGACAGCTTCTGCAGAAGAATGTTTAACTTGGATAGATGTAAGTGGAGAAAGAATGATAATCCTAGATATCACTATAAAATAAGATGAAAATGGTCTGAGCAATGGCAATGATATTTTTAGCATTAGGGCTTAGAAATGTCAGTATATCATTTAGAATATCATTTAGGGTTATTATTTAGGGTTTAGAAATATAAGTAGAATAGAAACAGGAAGGAATATAATATGTAATGCTGCAGAAAATGTAGAAGTCTACTTCTTGTATTGGGAAAATAATGCCATAGAGTTGTAGGATAACGTTGCCCTGTTCTGCTCCCAATTCAGCAATTAACTTTGTGACTTAAACCTGTATTTCAGTGCTTTACTCCTTTGGAGCTTTGTAATACTCACCAGAAGTAAATACTTACTGATGAGTAAATGATGAGTAAGTAAATACTTACTTATTGATTTTCCAAGAGTGGAACTGCACCAGTGAGTCAGCAACACAGCTAACAACACAATTCCTGCCCAGGTGTACAGTGGACCTTGCTGTGCTTTACCCGTGTTGGACATAAATGAGATGACATAAATGAGAGGTAGCCTCTATGTGAAGTTAAGGGGTATCAATTAAAGAGGCCTGTGCAAATTAAGTGGGGCTATGATTTCAGATGATTTCAATTTCAGATGTGGGATGAACAGAATTAGCATAGCAGACTCTGTATTAAAAAGTGCATCAGTATGGGTCTTGGGAATTAATTCTTCCATTGTAGCAAGGTAGTACATAATCCTAAAAATGCAGCAGAAATTAAGAAAGTCTTGAACAGAATGCAGATTTGAAAATTTAGCCCATTGCCAGAGAAGTCATTGGCATGTAATTCATTATATGATCTGCAGGTCAGGCTACAGAATCCAATAGTTTTCTTTATGAAATACAAACCCTTACATTAAAAAATCCCCGGTTTTTTTGTTGTTGTTTTGTTTCAATGGAAAGATGCTGGACAGTGCTGCTGCTTTTTTTTTTTTGGAATTGTTGAAGCTTCTGAAGGCTGTGTGTGGGTACCTGTGTGTTCATGTGCATGCTGCAAGCATTTTGAGCAACAATACTAGTTTTGGAAGACAAATATTCACAGACAAAACTGCTCTTTGTAATTTACTCTGCACATCTTGAATATTGAGAAATTTTTAGAGACTTAGCTTTTCTGACAGAGCTGAACCTATATGAGATCCCTGTTTATAAGAATGACTGAGTGATACTGAGAGTTTAAGTGACAGTTCATTCTCGTTTAAACCTCCCTTCAGCCAGTCTCAATTTGCAGAAGGAGATGGAAGGGGAAACAGGGGATGAAGTACTGTATAAAGACAAAAATCACAGATTGTGAGATGGAAAAGACCCATTAGACCATCTAGTCTGTTCTCCTACTAGTCAGGATATAGATTCTGGGAAGAGGATGCACAATGGGGTGAACAGTGATCAGATTTTCAATAGTGAAGATGAAAACAGGAAAAGAATTGCTAACAGATTAGAAAGTGATGAGGAAGGATGGAGAAGTGCAGGTGTAATGGGAGGCTGTCCCTTCTTGTCTCATCTTTCTCTACCTCCCTCTGCCACATCAGTTCACTAAAAGTATCTGGAAGAGGAGATGGTCCCAATCAGTTGACAAGGAAAACGTTCCCTGTAATTTTTGTCAGTTTGTACAGGAGTTGTACCTACTCTTATTAAAAATATTACAAAGTACCATGCCTTTGCCACTCTTCGTGGCCATCGGTACTTCAAACCTAGTTAGATTGTCTTTCAAGTTACTTTCCTCTGAGTCCTATATTCTTGACCCTGACTTCAGAAAGCATCTCTTTTTAGACGGAATGTGGAAAGAAGATCAAATATGAGATGAGAAGACGAAGGAAAAGAGCAATAATATGTTTCCCATCCTTTGACTTGATCTATAATTAAGTTTGTGTGAAATTCTCTCATTTGCCTATCATGTTTTCTTCTCATTAGCTGCATCTTCTTATTTCCCATATTTAACCTTTTTTTCTGTAAAATCCTGTTCCACATGGCAATGTTTCTTCATATGCTCAGCAGATTTTTGTCGCAATTTTTGGACAACGCTGACTAAATTGATGTGGTCACAGAAGTTTCTGACAAGTTTTATGAAAACAAATAGCAAGGAGGCAAGTAACCTTCTGTGGGAAAGGTCCTCCTAGACATAAGGAGGAGATGGACTCAAAGGATTTTCTGGAAAGGACATTTCATGAGTCCCACAAACTGCAGAAATCAGTGTTGAATTTTATGCCTAAACTCATCCTCCAGCAGCACATAAGAGCTTTTGTTTCTAGGTGACCTTAAATGTTACAAGTTTTATCACACTTCCTTTGCTAACATCTCTTACAACTTCAGGTTACTTCTAAACTCATATCCTGTTCTTTTTTTTATCATCAGAAAAGTATCTCTGAGTAAGCAGAAAAAATCTAATAGTTCAAAGCTTTCTGCCTTACCCTAAAGTAATTGGCCCAGTTTTTAGTCAAGCAAGTAGCATGGTTGCTCCTCTTACCCATAGGTGTGATAATGAGAAATTGCTGTGGTTTATGGATTATGATTGCATTTTAGTGTGGATAGGCTTGCTTATTTATTTATTTTTCCCTAGAATGAGCAAACAAGAAAGGAAACAGGAAAATGCTTAACCAGTGGTGACTGAATGCAGCCTCTCAGAGGAAACAGTACAGCAGGGTGCAGAAAGTTTGGCGTGACATATTAAATCCCCTCTCTTGCCAGAGAAAGCAAGGAGACTTCAGCAACGTGCTGGTTGGGACCACACAAAAATAGATAAGCTTTGAACCATTCACTGGAGGTTAATGGTCTCGGGTGCTGGCAGCCTGGTTTGAGGAATGCCAAAATAAAACCCATTCCTCTGAAAATCCCTCGCTGCTGCTCTGCAGGTGACCAAATGTAGGACATGGTGGCATCAGCATGTTCTCCCATCTTGCTTGTCACAATGGTGTGCAGAAGTGTGCTGGTGAGACAAAAGCCTTACAGTAAATGTAAAAGTATGGGTAAATGTATAAAGGAACTTTCCCAAAATGGCTCCTAGAGCCTCCTCTGTTGAAGTTAATGGGAGTCTGTTAATAGATAGCTACTTTCACTGAAGTTTCAGTGTTATATGGTTTAATTATTTCACTTCTGTTCACATTGAATTCCAGAGTCTAATGGAATTGAGGCAAACAAATAAAAAGGCCAAGGCTGGATTTAACTGATTATTTTTCTTTCAAAATGGAGCTATCATTTCCAATGCAAAAAAGGGGGAAAAAAGTATCTGGCTATGACAGGGTTAATAGTAAAGATTTTTTTTTTTTTTTTTTTTTTTTTCATCGGTTTGAAATGGCTCCATGGTTCGAGAATGACTCTTTGCTTCCCCTCTTAATCTGTATTTTACGAGTGAGAAGCTTTGCATTATGCAAATCGTTAGATAGGAACAGGTGACATTTCAGCAAAGAACATGATCAGCGGCCCGGGCCTGGATTGGGCTGCTGATTTATACATTAGTATTTGTCACAAGGATCGCAAGTACTTCAGTCTACATTCTGCAATTTGCTTTTCTATTTTTTCTTCCCCACAATCCTTAAGGTGGAAACTTCATCAAAGTACGTAAAATGCACTGGTCGGACCAAAGGGAGCTACTTTTGGTCTGGAACCTGGGGTGAAACAGCATGGCCTTGTTTTGGGGGCCATTTCCTGGTGTTAATTGTCATGCTGTTAATTTGCTTGCTGCAAGTTCAGGACCAAGCTGAACACATCCACACAACCCCAGAGCCAGATCCTCTGCAGTGGTGACAAATGCCCTGGTAGCCCATTGGGCTTATTGCAAAATGGGGCCCATCGTCAGAAGAACAAGCTAGGCTTTTATTTAAACTTTGTGAATGGCATAACTAGCAGACATCTTCAAAGGAAAAAATGTGACGCAGTGCAACTGTCTATTTACAGACACTTTTTCTATTTTTTTCCCCCATGGACCTTCTCTAATGGCAGGCAGGCTCAATACAGATTGATTTGTATGCCATGAGATACGTTTTGGACTGTAAATTATTTCTGGAAAAATCTACTGGAAAAAAGAAGGGGATTTACTGCCACTGAATTTAACACCAGGAACAGCTGATTTTCTTCCTTTCATCTTCTAGTCCTCTGAAGCATTTTGATTTTTACTTTTACAGTGGCTTTGCTCCTCCCCTCTTAAAACTTTAAACTGACAGTATCTTAAATCGGGGAGCAGGAAAGGTTATTAAATGACCAAAGAGTCATTCAAATACCAGCTAAACAATGGTGTTCACAGTGATCTGCCCATGCTCCTCAGCTAAGGATCGGGAAGCATCTTTGGAGTGAAAGGCACAATGGTTTTGTACTGCCCATCACCCCTGCCTTTTGTGAGAGGCAGAACAACGTGGCAATTATGAGTGCCATATTTGCCAGATCCAAAATGGAAGCAAATTCACGCCAAAACAGACTGTTCACACAATTTCATGGGAGTCTTCAGAACAAATGTGCCCAGGAAGGCTGGGCGCTCTTCAAGAGGGAAATCTTAATGGCGCAGGAACGGTCTGTCCCCACGTGCCCAAAGACGAGCTGGCGGGGAAGAAGACCAGCCTGGCTGAACAGAGAATTGTGTCTTGAGCTTAGAAGAAAAAAGAGGGTTTATAATCTTTGGAAAAGTGGGCAGGCCACTAGGGAGGACTATAAGGATATCGCGAGGCTGTGCAGGGACAAAATTAGAAAAGCCAAAGCTCATCTGGAGCTCAATCTGGCTACTGCCGTTAAAGATAACAAAAAATGTTTTTATAAATACATCAAAACAAAAAGGAGGACTAAGGAGAATCTCCATCCTTTACTGGATGCAGGGGGAAACTTAGTTACAAGAGATGAGGAAAAGGTGGAGGTGCTTAATGCCTTCTTCGCCTCAGTCTTTAGCGACAATACCGGTTGTTCTCTGGATACCCAGTACCCTGAACTGGTGGAAGGGGATGGGGAGAGAGATGTGGCCCTCACTATCCATGAAGAAATGGTTGGTGACCTGGTACGGCACTTGGATGTGCACAAGTCGATGGGGCCGGATGGGATCCACCCAAGGGTACTGAGAGAACTGGCAGAGGTGCTGGCCAAGCCGCTTACCATCATTTATCAACAGTCCTGGCTATCGGGGGAGGTCCCAGTTGACTGGCGGCTAGCAAATGTGACGCCCATCTACAAGAAGGGCCGGAGGACTGACCCGGGAAACTACAGGCCTGTCAGTTTGACCTCAGTGCCAGGGAAGCTCATGGAGCAGATTATCTCGAGAGTCATCACGCAGCACTTGCAGGGCAAGCAGGCGATCAGGCCCAGTCAGCATGGGTTTATGAAGGGCAGGTCCTGCTTGACGAACCTGATCTCCTTCTATGACAAAGTGACGCGCTGGGTGGACGAGGGAAAGGCTGTGGATGTGGTCTACCTTGACTTCAGCAGAGCTTTTGACACCGTTTCCCACAGCATTCTCCTCAAGAAACTGGCTGCTCTTGGCTTGGACTGGCGCACGCTTCGTTGGGTTAGAAACTGGCTGGATAGCTGGGCCCAAAGAGTCGTGGTAAATGGAGTCAAATCCAGTTGGAGGCCGGTCACTAGTGGCGTTCCCCAGGGCTCGGTGCTGGGGCCGGTCCTCTTCAATATTTTCATTGATGATCTGGATGAGGGCATTGAGTGCACCCTCAGTAAGTTTGAAGATGACACCAAGTTAGGTGCGTGTGTCGATCTGCTCGAGGGTAGGAAGGCTCTGCAGGAGGATCTGGAGAGGCTGGACCGATGGGCCGAGGCCAACTGCATGAGGTTCAACAAGGCCAAGTGCCGGGTCCTGCACCTGGGGCGCAATAACCCCAAGCAGAGCTACAGGCTGGGAGATGAGTGGTTGGAGAGCTGCCAGGCAGAGAAGGACCTGGGAGTGATGGTTGATAGTCGGCTGAATATGAGCCAGCAGTGTGCTCAGGCGGCCAAGAAGGCCAGCAGCATCCTGGCCTGTATAAGAAACAGTGTGGCCAGCAGGGCCAGGGAGGTGATTGTCCCCCTGTACTCGGCTCTGGTGAGGCCGCACCTCGAGTACTGTGTTCAGTTTTGGGCCCCTCGCTACAAGAAGGACATGGAGGTGCTTGAGCGAGTCCAGAGAAGGGCTACGAAGCTGGTGAGGGGCCTGGAGACCAAGTCTTACGAGGAGCGGCTGAGGGAGCTGGGCTTGTTCAGCCTGGAGAAAAGGAGGCTCAGGGGTGACCTTATCGCTCTCTACAGGTACCTGAAGGGAGGCTGTAGCGAGGTGGGGGTTGGTCTGTTCTCCCACGTGCCTGGTGACAGGACGAGGGGGAATGGGCTTAAGTTGCACCAGGGGAGGTTTAGGTTGGATCTTAGGAAGAACTTCTTTACCGAAAGGGTTGTTAGACACTGGAACAGGCTGCCCAGGGAAGTAGTGGAGTCACCATCCCTGGAGGTCTTTAAAAGACGTTTAGATGTAGAGCTTAGGGATATGGTTTAGTGGGGACTGTTAGTGTTAGGTCAGAGGTTGGACTTGATGATCTTGAGGTCTCTTCCAACCTAGAAATTCTGTGATTCTGTGATTCTGTAAATTTAATCCATTGTTCTCCTTTTAGGTGGTCTTGCTGCCCAAAGGCACTGTGGCTGTACCTGCCTTACGGCACAGCCCACAGCTCCTGATGCTCTTGGGACATGGGCTCCCTGGAGTGTGATGGAGATGCCACTGGTAACACATTGGCTATGAAGAGGAGAAGAAATGGGAAGGCAGCAGCATCTCTTTCCTCATCTGGTGATTCTGGTGGTGTCTGCTTCTCCCTGTCACTGCCTGTGCTTGTCCCACGCAGGGACCCACCTTGACTGTGCATCCACTATCGTAGCTTTTTGTTCTCAGCACTCCATCAAGGCTCTGTGGGTGGCTCCTGTAAAGGTAATAAAGAAATGACTGAGCTATGGGAACCTCTGCTCCAGTCTACAAACAGAGGCTGCACTGTCTGGTGTCCCTGGATTGGGCAGGAGCCAGGCAACAGGAGCTGATGTTTCTTTTTCATCACTCCAAACCTTTCTAGGATAACACCTGGGCAACAACAAACTCTCTTTCTTAAGGGCCACAGACTCATGAAGCTGATGTGTGTTCTTGCTCTCCTATTTGTTAGACTGATCTTTTGGCTATTTCTTTCATGTACACAAGCACAAAAGCAATTTTTCTCTCCAATGCTTTAGGCCCTGGACATCTTACCTCTGTTACAAAGGAAGCATATTCGTTGACATGATCAATTGTGGTTCACTTCTTGCCATATCCTTATAAATTTAATGGTTCTTTTACTTTAAAACTTGAATGAGAAGCTACACTTATAGCTTCAGAAAGATTTATATTAACACACAATGCCATATTTTCCCATTTTTCTCTGCTTTCAACTCTTATGGATTGTAAAATGGCACAAAAACAACTCATCCCATCCCTTTCCTATAAGCCTCTCAGGTTTGTTGACAATACCCTGTCCATGAAAGTTGTGTTTCCCTGGCCTTTGTATACAATTCTACTTACAAATATCTCTTTTTACGATCTAGTTTAGAAAAAGCAGCATTGATTAGGTATAACTTTCAGCATATGGCATATACCTACCTGCAGTAAAGGCCACTAATCCTTCAGTGTGATATTTTATTTTGAGTAGCCTGATTTTTAGCTGGAATAATGGGTCATATCCCCTCTTAATGTGATTCCTTAGCTCTTTAAGGTAACTTTAGCAAAGATAAGATGTTCTTCTGAGAATGGCTCTAGCCCATAATTCATTAATGTCAGGAATCATTATCATTTCTTAATGTCATTGCAATTAAGCTTTAGTTAATCCAGATGTTCTCAGCTGTGGTCATGGCAATGCCTTTGACAGGAGCCAGTGTTACAGGTGATTCCCCCAGTGCTGTGGCCAGCTGCCTGAAGGCTCCCAGCGCTGGACCTGCATGCACTCTTGGCTGCTGTCCTCCATCTCAAACATGCCCCAGGTACACAGCGCCACTGTGCCTGGTGTAAGCCTGGGAAGGTAGCTAGCACAGACTCACATGCAATGGCATCAAAGCTGGTGTAGGGTTTAGAGAACAAGTCTTATAAGGAGTGGCTGCGGGAGCTGAGGCTGTTTAGCCTGGAGAAAGGGAGGCTCAGGGGAGACCTTGTCACACTCTACAATTACCTTAAAGCAGGCTATAGTGAGGCAATAGTGAGGTAGGGATCTGTCCCTTCTCCCAAGCACTTGTGATAAGACAAGAGGAAATGGTCTTAAGCTGCACCAGGGAAGGTTTAGGCTGGGTATTAGGAAAAATTTATTCACTGAAAGGGCTGTGAAGTATTAGAACAGGCTGCCCAGGGAAGCTCCCTGGAGGTCTTCAAAAAAAAACAACATGCAGATGTAGAGCTTAGTGATGTGGTTTAATGGTGGACTTGGCAGTGCTAGGTTAAAGGTTGGACTACATGATCTTAGAGGTTTTTTCCAACCTAAATGATTCTATGATTCTATTCTATAAGTGTAGAGGTGGTACTGATTTTATAGGTACTTAAAGAGAGTTGCCTCTCTGGTTAACTTAAAATGGAAGTAAAAGAGAAATAGAGAAGCAAGAATATATTCTAAAACTCAAGGCACTGAGATACAGACCAAAGTATCTTTCCCAACAGAACCAAAACTTTGTCCATGTTCTTCAGCCTCTTGCTATAACCACAGCGGGGAATCCTCAATTTCTTGCTAAAACTGAAGCATTTATGTCGTCTGTGGATTTTTAAAGAAATGGGTAAACCACATATGTTGGGTCCATTAGTATTCTTTCAGATGAGTAAAAGTCAGGCCAAATTAAGCAAGAAGTTTTTCACTGGTATAAATTTAATTCCCATAGATGTTCCCACTACAGGATTCTTTTAAAGACCTCTTTTAATTCACTACCTGATTACCTAAGAAAAGATGGATTTACGTGCTAAGGAACATTAAGATGTGCACAGCAAGGTGCAGTGACCCATTTGATAGTTGTTTTTTTTTCTTGATAGGTTCTTCTACACTGGCATATACTTGTAATGCAACTCCTACCACACTATGTGAAGACGTATCTTGTAGTTGCCCTGCTTCTGGTCAGCACTGTTGACTGGGTTGGAGACAGGGTCATCTATCCCCAGTCGTTTAAGAGCACAGGGGAGTTGTCTTTTCACGGATGAATACAAGAAAAGTGTTTATGACTGTTACCTACAGGATATTGGTAATAGAAGGCAGAATGAGAAAAGGTTGTCATTTGTCAATCTTAATCTGGGGCAGTATGTGGTGGAGGGCACTGCCTATATATTTGGGGTTGTATTGTCTGCCCAAAGGAATGATGTTAACTTAATTGAAACCATCAATTGCTTTCTCAGAACTGTAGATTTCTTATCGTCTTAACACAAAACAACAGGTCAGGCCTTTTTTCCTCAGAAAACCTGTGAATTGTAAAAAATATCTAGCAACTTTGATCCAAATATCAAATCTGTAACACATCTTAAAATAAGGAGAAAATACACAATGCCTAATGAGAGGGACCTGTTGATTCCCTTGACTACATTTAGTGATGAGAGTGCTCAGCACTTTTTCTGAGGCTCAGTGTGAACTCTGTGTGGGTGTTTTTCTATTGTCAATTTTCCATTTGCTTGTCTACTAATACAGATTACCTATACTGTAAAGTGAATCATTGCTTCTGGATGGTTAATTTATCTAGGTTTAGGTTGTATTATGCTTTTTTCAGCCTTAGTATTGTTGAGTTGTCTATAAAAATTCTGGTTTTATCCAAAGGTGTTTATTTGAAAATATTCTTTATAGAAATCTGGGGTTTGTCTTACTCATTGGAAGGGTATAAAAACATTATTCCAGTTACTGGTTGGGATTACAGCCTACTAAATGCTATAATTTCCTTAGAATGTTAATGTTTCCTGATAATCCATGCAGAATTTTCCATATTTATTTTTTTAAGTGAAAAATATTGCTGAAAAAAACAAAAGAAATTTTGGCAGGTGGCTATGAAGGTGTTTATTTTTAAAGACAGTGTATGTAGAGTGATCCTACTCCATTGCTCTTAGCGTACCTTCCTACTTAAGATTGTTTTATGTTGGCAATACTTTTATTACTTACTGCACATTCATGTGAAGACTGCATGACATATAATTGGCAACACAAGAACAAACAATTCTTTGAATATATGGATGGATGTTTGTCTTTTAAAGTCAAGATACATCCTGATGCATTACATCACAACAGAGAACTGCATCAGGAATCAAAGCCATCTTGAAGAACTGGAAGACTGTGGGGCAGGTGGAAAGCCTTACCCAAGGTAAGTGGGGACACAATGCCATGCAACTTCTAAAACTTGAGTGAATCGGATAGGGCTTGGTTTTTAAGGGGTTGCCCAAACATCCCTCAGAAACACAGCAAACTTAGAGGTATTTGAGAGCAAAGTTTAAATATGTGTTTCCAGGAGTGTTCATAATCTGAATGCGACCCTTAAATCACAATATTATAAATTTATTAATGTCCCAGAAAATATGGAGTTATAATTCTGAACTGGCTTATTTTTCCTTGCCAGAGGTTGCTGAAGACACATTTTACAGAATAAGTTCTCATAACTCATGAATTGTTATACAGATTCCACCTTAAATGGATTTTATCAGACTGTGCACTGGTAAGCTCATGCTAATATTGGCTCCAATAAAGAACAAATCAGTGCCCAACTCGACTCGTCTTATCGCACAGTCAAAACTGATGGCTGAAGAAGTCATAAAGATCCCATTTAATCTCTCGCCTATCTATCACTGTGAATGTCTTTATCCTCTTTGTGCAGTGGTAATATCTGCTCATTATGAAAGCAAAATAGATCTGGCATGAATAAAAGCGGAATGAAGTGCTCACTTTGATTTTGACAGCATGATCAGTGGAAGCAGTAATCTGTGAGAATCAAAAGGGCTAAATTATTCCATAACAGTAATTTGAGGGAACAGCTCAGAGCATACACATCTGCTTTCATATATTGTGACGTGCACTGATAAAACATCCTTCCCAATTTACTCTCTCTGTGCTTGACTAATCTGCAACAGCTCTCACAATGTCTAATCATGCCATCAAAAAGGAGAAGAAGTTCAATTGAGACTCAAATGAAAGAAGATTGGAAAACTATCCTCAATTGAAATTACATTTGTAAATGAGCCATAGTTTTTCTGTTCAGAGTGCGTTATGGTAAATCTGCCTGAAGAAGTAGTTATGCTGAAGAACAGCAACGTGTATCTAGATTGCATTTATTCCATTACTGCTCAAGTAAAATTATGGCAGCTTGGAAACCCTGGGGCATGTTTTCAAAACTGATATGCCAAATTCATAGTCAAGATTCCTGTAGTATAATTATAGCATATCTGGCCAGCTGAAAGATTACCAATACATATAAATTACACAGCCAGGTTACAGTTATAAGGATTTTATTTTTAAACATTCCTGTTATGGGAGATTTCTTTAATTTGTAGGCTGGGCCATGACTATAAAATAATGGACTTTTCTTACTTTCTTCATTTGCTCATGGCATTTTTTGGAGCTAGTTAACCAGGCCACTGATGTACGTAAAGCACAAAAACTAAGCTCATTTTGAAGTTGATATTAAGAGTGTATCCTGCTGATCTGCACAGACTAAACCATAACCTAACACCTGTTTGGGATGGAGTAGAATATATGCTATCTGGATTGAAAGTAAGACAGTCTCATTAAAGACCCTGTCCCAGATATTCACCCTCTGGTTTTTGACATACTCTCCAACATACAGTAAAAAACTGTTCTTAAAATGCGCGGGCCTTCTCTCTGATCTCTGCTGATTCAAGTCTATCCAGCTGCACTCCAGCCTATGAAGATATATCTCATCTCAAGAAGTTTTCCTATTTCCTTAAAGGATCTGCTCCCAGGGATGTATGACTTTATCAACCCAGGTATTGTAACTTGTTAACATTTTGATTGTACTCATATGTTAATGAATTTCTTAAGGCTGGCAATACAGAGTGAACCCCTGCTGGTGAAAGCAGTAATGAGTCTCTCCCATATGCCTGTTTTCCTGGTACAGCCAAAGAAATGGCAATTGCCTCCTTCGTAGACAGGTTCAGTGATGCAGCTCCCTGTATTATGCATTTGTACAATGAAGGTGTACCTATAGATCTGAAAGGGCACTGGTAGTCAAATGATATTGCCGTCAACTCTCTGATGTTGCCCACTGTTCTGTTACATGCTTTGCAATATTTGAAAATATTAACAAACAGGGTACATTCATCCTATGAAAGTACAGCTGGGCACCATTCTACGAATGTTTAAGTCTTGTTGAAACCTATAGTGGTCTTACTTGCATGGTAAGTACATGGACTGGTGGCTGCTACTGTTACTGAAGTTGTTGTAAGAGTAGGATTAATTTAGCAAAATATTTCAGTAAATATTTAGTCCTGTTTTTAATTATCTTTTGCTCATTTTTAGCTTGTTTTCTGCAAACACTCGAGTGTTTGGCTTTACCATTTAGGACTGGCTTTACCATTACAAGCTTGACTAGTCAGGATTTTTTATATATATGATATACAGAAAATTAAGTCTCTGCAAAACTGAAGTAGGTATTGGAAAGTTTTGAGTTTAATAAGATACTTTTTATTTTTGAAAAATAAAATCAAAGTGCTTATTTTGAATAAGTCATTAGATTTTAATCTGAACTGAAATATTTTGTTTGGGCATGTCTCTGTAGAGAAGATGTACTAGTGGTCTATGGAGATCATATTTCAGGTCTTTCTTGTTTCCAGTGCTACTATTGGCTTTACTACATATCTTATGATAAACCATATTGTCTTTTCACCTTTAAACCTATGTGATGCATCAGGATAGACCTGTGACCATGGCAAATGATGGAGAATGTGGTTGACCAAAGACATATGTGAGATATTCACAGAACTCTTCTGGTGACTTTCTACCCATCCCTTGTTACTTTCTGTAGATTCACTACATCTACAATTAGGCTTACAGCCCTCACATGTGGATATGTATGTTTTAGTGGTCAAAATCTGTAGCAATGCTTTTGCATGATGACTAAATAATAAGGCCTGCAATTTTGGCAAAAGAAAGATCATAGATTGAAATTGATTTTCAAGTATGCATGTTTGACCAGTTATGTTGGGAATGTCATTCATTAAGTCATTGAACAGATATAGCACCACATGGCAAAAAGTAAAACTACTTGTAGCTTATACCATCTGTCCATCACTACTTAGTAAAAAGGTTTGAAGAATAAAGAAATCAAAGGTATCCTAGCATTTTACATATGCTATGGAATTATACAAATTTTTGAACAACAAAAACAGTTGACTGACTACTGCTTTGCTTTTGGATATTCTGGCATGAGTTCCATCATTTTAGTGAGTTTTGTTGTGAATTTTTGACCATCCGTGTGAAATACACAGTATGTGTAAGCATCGTATATATTTTGATTCATCTCAATTTAGAAAATACTACTTCATGCATAAAAGACAAGGAAATTAGATTAATATAGAAGTTTTGTAAAAAAAGCTATTTTTAAAGTTCAATTGTAAGGACAGCTGTGTAAATGCACTGTTTCAGAGTATACATGAGCATGCAGCAGCCACTACAGTATAAAGATGATTTGACTTACTGGTTGGTACATCTTGTGGCAAAAGTTATGCATAATTAGACTTGATTGCTCAAGTACTTCTGCCCACACCCAACTTTGCCCATATGATTAGCCCCATTAATTTCAAGAAAAGTAATTACACCCATGCCTGTCAGTGTTCAAGAGGCATTTGGATAATGCCCTCAATAATATTCTTTGACTTTTGGTTAGACCTAAGTGCTCAGGCAGTTGGACTAAATGATCTCTGAAGGTCTCTTCCAACTGAACTGACCTATTCTATTCTATTCTATTCTATTCTATTCTATTCTATTCTATTCTATTCTATTCTATTCTATTCTTTATTTACCTTTGCGCCCAAGTATTTGCAGGATCAGGACCTAAAATATCAAGATCTTTGAGGAAAGGTCATGGTTTTATATGTTTCTGGTCCAGTTTAAACACATTTTCAGAAGGAAAAAAAAAAAAAAAGGAGAAGAAAAAGGAGAAAGGATGATTTTAATCTGTATACATAAATTCTCCAAGTTGTAAACATCTCTTTTTGTAGACTGGTTAGAAAATTAATTTTATATTGCCTTATTCACATCCAAGGTATCACAATGTGCTGTGTATATCAAGAGTTAGCTTAGCACATTGTTTTTTCTCTGCCAAAGGCCTACAAAGAGACTTTAGGGATAAATGAGCCCGTTATGGTGTTTAACAGTACTGTGATACATAGCAGACAACAGACTACAAACTGCTTTGGTTACAGCACCCGTGTTCAATCCTAATTTTCTCTGTGGAGAGTCAGATTCTGGGTTGAAGTGGTAAATAAATGGGTTTGTGACTCTTGGCTTGGAGAGTAAGAAAAGAAAACTAAATAATGCTGATAAAGCCCTGGCTTCTTTTCCTACCTACACTTCATAATGTTTTAGACTCAGCCTCCCTTGCTGGCTACTGGTGGCTCCTGATCTCTCCTCTAGAAATTGTCTTTCTCTGCCGGTTTGGCTGTCACCCTTCCACAACGGACCCCTGTAGTGCTTCTGAAACTCCTGTCGTAACAGCTGGGAACTGCAGGCTTTCTAAAAATCACTGTAATGCTGTTGTGCTCTTTTCATCCCTTGTGCATCATCACAGCTTAAGACAAAATGTGATTCTGATGAACGCTGTAGTGTGTTTATTTGCATTACAGCATCCAGCCACTAATTGTCGCAGTGCTATACACAATTACAGGCAAAGAGTAGACAAGTAAAATAAATGGCAGCTGAAGCACAAGCCTCGGCTTCTGTAGAAACCTGCGTGTCTGTGTTTGTATTCTGTACTTTTCTGAAATATCTCCCACTGATTCTGTGTATCTGTTTGCAAGATACACTTAGTATAACTGTGGAGTTTCTGACTTTCTCTTTCTCAGATAGTATAAGAATACATTTTTGTACTGGTACATAGGCCCTGTAAAAAATGATTGCTTTCAGAGATGAAGATACTGACCTCTCACGGTGGCAGTGAACATATGTCAGAAGATATTTTGCACCAAAACCATTTGTAGTTTTTCTTCAACAAGCTTGAGGAGCACCAGATTGTCAATGTCAGCTCTCTATTTCCAGTTTTGATGGAAACTAGTGATGGTATTTTGCATTTTCATGTCAGCTGCAGCTGATTTGGAGCCATTTCTACATCATCCTATAATGAACAGTTCTCTACCTGCAGGCCTGGGTGGGTTTAGGGTGTTTGGGCTTTTTTTTTTTTTTTTGGCATGCCCAGACAGCCAAGGGAACAGGCAGGGAATTGTCTTAATTCAGTAGGCAGCCCATAAGAGTGGCTGAGCATACTGGTGTATCCAAAATCCTGTCCCTCATTCTAGCAAAGCCTTTACATACATACAACTCCAATCCCTAAACCTTTTGCAGAAGGTGAATGCTTGCATCCATGCTTTGAAACTACAGCAGGAAGAAATGATGTGCCCTCATACACGTGAGGCTGGGGGAGATTGAGGTGCTGGTCCCTCCTTGGCCTGAGAGAATTCAGACCAATATCTACCTGTCTGGGCTGTGCTGAGAAAGGAGCAAGGAAAGAGCCTGTGCATGAAACTGGTGATTCACTGGGAAGAGCAGAACTGAGGGGAGGGAAAGACACAGCTCCGAAGGCAACATGTGGGAAAAAGTCATAATCCATGAGGTACAGATGGAGCCCTGGTCTCCACACTAAGGCTGTGTGGTTCATAGGGCCTTGCCTTGGCCACCCTGGGTAGGAAGCAGCATGGAGGCCCAGCCAGGCTTCAGCTGCTCGGGTTGTGCTGGTAGAGCCCCTGGTGGAGATTCAAGATTGTGTTAACTGGGAAAGATTTCCTGCCAGGGCAGCTGTGCTACCAGCACAGGCAGCCCAGCTCAAGCTGCTGCAAGTGCTCTTTTTGCAGGTACAGCAGCACTCACTGATGTAGCTCTGTTAAATAGGAACAGGGTGGGGACCATGATTTTTTTCAAACTCTGGTAGTAAAACATGTTAAGGGATGCCCTGGTCTGAAAGTCAGCCTTCAGCCATGCTTAGGTTTGAAACAAGCTTGAATGCTGGCCTGTGCTTTCATGCCTTATAATACAGCTAAATGCCGTGGTGCTGTAGAGTTCGTATTTGGTGGAGCATTTGTGCAGCACTCTGCTTTACTTTACAAACATCTTTTATGTAAATCAAGTGTTAATTATCCCTGCTCTGTATTTTGTGTTGAATATCATTTTTTTTAATTACAGGCTTCATCCCAGGTTAAGCCTGCATGCCTGTTGTTGAGCCAATTATCATAAATTCCCTTGTAACAATTAACAATATTGGTACAGAGCTGCATGTATTTTAAATGTTATAATTATGCTCAGCTCTTTTGTTAATTGGCCTATCTGACTCTTTACTTTTTATGCTGCTCATCTGCTCATTACTGCAGCCATTTAATTCAATTAGCACCTTAATTAGAAGAACAGCCATGTCCAATGTCGTAGGACTTGTCAGAGTACGCAGCTTGATTAGCAAAGACAAACACACCATGCAAATCAGGCTGTAACATTTGGGGGCGGCAGGAATGGAAGGCAGCCAGCTGGTGAAGTGGAAAAGGAGCGTGTCTTCATCCCCCAAAGCTTTGCCAGCAGGGACAAAATAAAGAAGGCATCAGACTGAGGAAAGAATAAAATAATTTACAATTCCACGAGTTAAGGCATCACTTAACATGAATGGTGTGTAACTCCTGAGGACGGTGTCACTGCTAAATTATCTCCTACCCCCAGTGCTCTTAAAAAAAAAAAAAAAAAAAAAAAAAAAAAGGCAGAAAGTGAGAGAGATGTATAAAAATAATACAGTAATCTCCTACCATATCGTATGTCCTTTTCAGAGGAGAAAGCCAAATCCCAAAGTCTAGTTACAGAAGGAGAGAGAGGAACAAAAGGAAACACCCTGATCCTGGGCTTTGGTGTAAATCTGCACGGCTCCACTCATCAATGCCAAGAGAGGAGTGGGCACAGGGTATTTTAAAATCACCCGTTTGACCCAGGCCTTCCCATTTAAGACTGCAGCTCTGTGGAGGAAAGACACTTAAGGCTGTAGGAACTGTATTTAAAAAAAAAAAAAAAAAGAAAGAAAAAAAAAGCGCTTCATTTTCCAAGAGCGATTTAAGTCTCAGTTTTGTTTTGTGCCAGTCTATTTAAATCTTTATTCCCTGCCTATTAATTCTCCTAATTAGAATTAAATGAAGCATGCTAAATTGCTAGATTAACCAATAATTAAGCAGGCAAAGCACTAACGTTTAATACACACAGGCAGCTCTTTCTCTTCTGTGATAGCACCGTGTCATGCCTGCTCATTTTATTTAAAAGGAATTAAGAGGCTTGTCTTCTGTGATCAACACCCCCCACCCCCCCCAATGTTAACTTACATCAAATAAAGACTTTCCCAAAAGGGGATCAGTTTCAGGTTAGTTATCAAGAAGCTCTTGATTTTATTTTTTTAATTCCTTATCTGTGAGTCCTCATGAAACCTATTTGAATCAGTTGGCTCAGGAAATCCAACAGCTGTACATATATTTAGCAGATAGTAGATTTTAATTAAAATGATATATAGTTTGTGTGGTGCTCTTTTTTTTTTTTTTTTTTCCTCTCTCTCTCTGTGTTCCTTTCCTTATTTCTGCTCACATAATGAGGTTCTACACTTATTTTTGGAGGACAGCAGCCCTGCTGCTCATCTCCTGTGTCCCCCTCTTTCCAACATTAATTTTGGATATTTACACATTACTTCGTGGCATATCCCTTTTTCTGGGATCTCTCAAAACTGTGCAGTTCTCTCTGTGTGAATGAGAGACTGTGCAGACCATCTAAATTGGTAGATTCAGTCACCTTATGTAGTCTTGGTGATTTTGAAGGTTATTGTGGGGGTGTGTAAGTGCTGGCAGAGCTGGGGTCGGTAGCAGGATTGGAGATCCAGGAGTGCTGGTGCCTCTGACGAAGGTGCTTGTTGATATATGTGCCCAGAGCATCTAACTCATTCATGTACAGAGGGCAGCAAAGACTCATGATAGGGATTTCATAAAGCTGCTCAGTTCCATGGTAACTGAACACATATGTTCTTGTCTTTTATTCCTTTGACTTAAAGGTACTAGCCAAAATTTGGAATATTTTTGGTTGTTGCCCCCCTAGGAATGGGAAAAAACGTGATGGAGTCAGCTGTTTCTCTAGGTATGTCTACACTGTATTTTGCAGAAAGGTCCAAATATTTTGCCTATATCTTTTGCCCATCTGCCTTTGAAAAGGAAGCTGTGTAGCTATATTAGTGAGCCGTGATTTCTATTTTGAAACTGCTTTGCAGCTGTTTGGCTTGCATCACCAATGGAGTAACTCTCCCTTTGATGAAATCATGTAACAGAAAAAGCCAGCCCAGAAGACCTCTTTCCCAGAGATACCAAACAAGAGGCTATGTGTCCGCCAGCAGCCCCAAGTCTCTTGTGGCCAGCACTTTGCCCCAAAAGGGATTTCTAAGAGGGCTGTTTCAACAATACAATTGGAATGATGTAATGTCTCGCTGCAGCTGAAAGAGGACAATCTCTATCTTGTTTCTTCCTACTCCAGGTGATCCTACCCCTTTTGATACTTGTGTGAGCATCTTCTGAGATGGTTTTCTTTGCTAGGCCCGAGGAAAACCAATAAAACAACAACAACAAAAAAAATACACTTTTTTTCTGCTGGCTTAGCAAATTATACCTGCATACCATATGGCCAAATGAATACATGAGGGCTGGAGTAGGATCTGCAGCTGGTGAAAATGGGCACTAATGAGACTCCCTCTTTGGATGCTAGTAAATCAGCAGATTAGCCCAGGTATCACCAAACTGCAGTCTACTTAGAGAAATCCCGGAGTAAAATACTGATAATGAAAGAGAATAGATTTTATTTTATTTCTTCTCTTCAAGTGAGTCCTGCCGGGTTCAGTGAAAGTTAAGCACCATCAAAACAGTCTGACTTTTTTCAGGAACTCAATTCAGACTCGTTAAGAACATCAATAATATTAAAGATCTTGTTCCCAGTCTGTACAACATTTTCTGACCAGCAGCTTTCCATTACGTTAGGGTAGTTTCTTAGCCTGTTCTATGCCCATTTCTAGCCAGCCAGATCTACACCAGGCATTTAAGTTTTGGAGTTTAAGCTATGCAGTTACTACCATCTGGCTATGTTTTCTCTTTCTGTCTCTCACATGCTACAAAGTTTATGGCATTGAACTTGTTATACATGCAAGAAGAATGGAAAAATGGCCTAAACTCCTTTAAGGACAATGCCAGTGTATGTATTGCACTATAAGCAAATATTCAGGGGTTTGCTGAAGACAATTTGTCTCAACACAAACCAAGTTTGAACCTATACAGATTTAAGTTGAAAATAAAATGAAAGTAAAACAATAGCTCAGAGGCATCACGCCCACTAAGAATTTGGCCTGGTTTTGCAGTTCCTTGTGCAGATAACCCCACTGAGCTCTACAGCCCCACAGGCAAACATGGAAAAGAATGATATTTGCCCTCTGGATCCTTAATGCCAAAAAAGCAAGGTGAGATGGTGGGGCCTTGCAAGTCAAGGTAATGTGAGACATGAGAGAATTGCTTCATTTCTGCCAGGGGACCAGCTTGAACAGGCTGGATTTTAATTTTCAGCTGTCCCATGTTATGAACCGTGTGGCCCCTGCAGTACATGCTGAGGACAGCGGAGTCTGCCTTCCCTTTTCGGCTGGCTGGCTGATTGATTCATTCCTCTTTTTTTTTTTTTTTCTTTTTTTCTTTTTTTCTTTTCTTCTTTTTTTCTTTTTCAAACCAAGCTTCTTACATGCTTTGGTGAACATCGTAACTAGTCTGTAGTACCTCTGTCGATTCTGCTTGTGTCTGTGCACGTGTGTACTTGCGCATGTATTGCACTTCATCTGCTTGATGCAATAATATCCTGGGGGAATATGCAGGCTGTAAACTTCTTCATAACATCCTGTTCCTGCAACTTGAAGATATTGACTCTGAAGGGAAACAATGGCATGAATAAAATAAAAATAAAAAAGTTAATTATCCTTTGTGTTTGTAATTTAATTAAAGATGCAGTAAAGTTTTACTGTTTTTCCAGGTGATGATGTTTAGGGCTCTGAAAAGCTATTTGTGCTGGTGAGATTAAAGTGCATTTTAAAATGTTCCCCGAGCACTTTCACATTTGTTGATAGATTTTTAAATTAAACTTTAAATTGTAATCTAAATTACCTCCAACAATTCATGGCCCCTGTAATGAACTCCCACCATTCCTGCTGTCATCCAACTATGATATACTGTAAATGGTAACTGCTCAGGGTTTTACTGAATAGTGCTTTAGTATTACTGCACTATATTAGTTGTGTACAACCCTCAAATAGAAATCAAAGCACAACACAGGTTTGGTTTAGCATAGTAACTTTATTATTTGCTAGTCTTTAGTCTTAGAGAATACTTCTACTGTTAGTCATTTGGGAACTCATAGAATACACTTCCAAATAATTTTTTAGGCATTCCTGTCAAGGTAAAAGTATTTGCATTTTGCCAGCCAATGAGCTTTTGGACATTAATCCTTAATGGGTAAAATAAAACTAATTGGGGAATATGATTTCAAGTGCTCATTCGCAAAGTGACCATGGCTCATTGGCCCCTGAGGCACAGTTAGAAAAAATACTTCCACAAATGACTGATGTAGATTCAAAGAGGATGAGAAGATTGCAGTGGGATACTGGAAATAACTCACCATGGGCTGATCCATGATTTGATGTAGACATGCCAAGACCAAGTGGATTCCAAGGAACTGTGTTCAGAGCAGAGTCTAACTTGCAGATCAGTGATTGCCTTCATAGATGACATTGCCTGAGGCTCGTGGACCAGTTCCTGGGATTAAAAGAAAGAGAATCCAAATGTAGGTTGGTCTAGCATCCATTGGGAAGCCTCAAGGATCTCTGAACATTTTCACAGGTGGAAAATTGGAAGAATAAACTATTCCCACAAAATACTAGATAAAATAAAAAAAAATCCTAGGAGAAAATAAGCTGACCAAAGACTGCTTGCTGAGAAGGGTTCCCTGTTAGATTTCAGCAGTCTTTCCCATGGGGACTTATTGACATAAGGTTATATCTTGTTGAAAAGCTCTTGATGGACTTCCAATTTCGCTGCATAAACTGTAGAGACCTCAGCTCTTGGCCTCCATGAATTCCCTCTTTATAATTACTTATTATGTGATGTGAAAACTGGTTTGTTTGGTTTAATTTGATTCCTTAGCTCTCTTTCTATGAGAAACGTGAATAATATTTGTGCTTCCTGTTCTCCTTTGCCATGCTGTTCATCATTCAACGTGTCAACAACCATGCTGGTAATTGTGGTCATTAGGTTCATTGCTTTCCCCATTCCAACATTCTGTACTCTTCTCCTTCAAATCCGTCCTTCCTTAAATCCCTCACTGTTATGCTCCTGATGGAAAATAATAGTGTCTATGGTGCCGGCATGCTGCAGTCACTGCCTGTCAGGCTGAGCAGCACTGTGTATGGGTTTCTTTTTATTCCCTCCCCATCTGCATCTTACCATCTGTCTCCTGTCTGCCAACAGTAGATTGTGCCAAACTAACCTGATAGATTCCTTTGATAAGATAACTGATTTTCTAGTCAAAGGAAATGCATTAGATAGCATCTATCTGGGCTTCAGGAATGCATTTGATATGGGGTAATGATTAGTTAAACTGGAGATGGGAATAAGCAGAAGGATTAGAAAGTGGGTCAGGAGCCCGGTAACAGTGGGACAAAACTGTGAAATGCTGAGATGGGAAGTGCTGGCCTGAAAGACTGTCACTACAGTCATGTAAGAATTGCTTCTGGGCTGGGCCTTGTTGAATATTTTCACCTGTGGCTCTGGCAGAAAGAAAAAAGGAAGGAAAAAGGTTATATTGATATCTGATGATGTACCAAAACTAGGGGCTAGCTATAGTCCGGAGGAGGATTAGCGTATGACAGAGGAAGAACTTGATAACTTTTGTACTGGATATAGCAGTAAAATTGTACAAAAGAGAAGATCATGTCTAGAGACTGGAAATAAAGATGTCAGTACAGTCTGGGAATGACTTAGAGGTAAAATGAGGCTCTGGTGTTGGTCATAGCTGCCTAGGCATCAGAAGTAAGATGCAGGTCTTGAAAAGCAGATAGTGTTGTAGAATTATTCAGGAAAAAAAATCCTGACAGACATAAAGAAGGATAACAGCAAGTTGCTGTTGCTGTTGTTGGTAGACAGCAAGTTGAATATGAGCCAGCAGTGTGCCCTGGCAGCCAGGAGGGCCAACCGTGTCCTGGGGTGCATCAAGCACGGCATCGCTAGTAGGTCAAGGGAGGTGATTGTCCCGCTCTACTCTGCGCTGGTGCGGCCTCACCTCGAGTACTGTGTGCAGTTCTGGGCACCACAGTATAAAAAGGACATGAAACTGTTGGAGAGTGTCCAGAGGAGGGCTACGAAGATGGTGATAGGCCTGGAGGGGAAGACGTACGAAGAACGGCTGAGGTCACTGGGCCTGTTCAGCCTGGAGAAGAGGAAGCTGAGAGGAGACCTCATCACAGTCTACAACTTCCTCGTAAGGGGGTGTCGAGAGACAGGAGACCTTTTCTCCATTAACACCAGTGACAGGACCCGCGGGAACGGGTTTAAACTGAGGCAGGGGAAATTTAGGCTTGACATCAGGAGGGGGTTCTTCACAGAGAGGGTGGTTGCACACTGGAACAGACTCCCCAGGGAAGTTGTCACTGCACCGAGCCTGTCTGAATTTAAGAAGAGATTGGACTGTGCACTTAGTCACATGGTCTGAACTTTTGGGTAGACCTGTGCGGTGTCAAGAGTTGGACTTGATGATCCTTAAGGGTCCCTTCCAACTCAGGATATTCTATGATTCTATGATTCTATGAACTGAGAATCTGGAGCTTACCTTAGCCCATTAATGTAAACACCTTGGTGGGAGTTGAAGCTGAAGACCTACTGCGGCACATTAATATTTTTGGGTGGAAAACCAGACAATAGAGTAGAGCTTCCACTTAGACCACAAGCTCTTCTGTGCAGTGACCACCTGCCTTTTTGCCCCACATGCTCCACAAATACCAAACAAACAACACAAATACCAAAAGCACCACCGAGGTGCAACCTACCCCACTGCCCAGGCTCCTTCGAACAGTGCCCACCAGGCCAAGAAAGAAAGTCTAAGTGGGAGGGGAAAAGAAAAGAGAAACTTAAGTGGAAGTAATATGGCAGTGAACACTAAGGCATGCTCACCCAATGGCTTTTTGTTAAGATGTCTTCTGTTGGGTTTCCATTTGATTAAAAACAATATGACAAACCATGAAACAGAGCTATGAAATGAAGTGGTAAAAAATACTTCTTAGCCATGTCCTGCTATGCTTATATTTTACATTATCTCTTTGCCTCTTTCCCTTCCATTTGTCTTCTGAAAAGATACAACAACAACAAAAACGGAAGAAAAGAACATGTTATGTGACGGAAACCATAAGAGAAGGAGATCCCTAGAAAAGACAAGAAAGATTCTGTAGGTATTTGATATTGATCTGCATGGCTGCGGTTAAATATTAGCACTAGATAAAAGTGTCGTAGCCTATTTCTAATGGATCAAAAACTGTTTGACCTATACAATGGAAAAAGTAGCTGCAGACAGGGAAACTGTATTCAAGAGGGGGTGTTTCTCTGTCCCCGGTTTTTCAATACATTTAAATTTATTGTTGAGAAAGTGGCAGTGTTTTATGCCTCTTTCAAAAAACAGCAATAAAAAATGAAGGGTTTCAGAATGTATATGTATATGTATATATTTGCAAGCATAACTTGGGTCTGGGAAATGTAGCTTTGGAAGATATTTAAGAATTTTGATCTACTTAGTTTATCCAAAAAAGGTTATAAGAGAAATAGCTTGTATAAACAGGCAGTGGTACATGGAAGTACATGAATCTTCAGGCAAAATGTACACCAAAACCCAGTGGTTAGAGACAAGCACTGGATGCATTCTGAGAGGAAAGGAAGTATAATGCTCTAGTGAGGTTAATTACCCATGAGAACCACTTACACTAGACAAAAAGACTTATCACTTGTAAGCATTGAATCAAGTCCAAGTTAAGTCATTTCAAAGAAATTATGAATTTGACATGGAGTTTATGGGTTACTTTTAAACATCTCTGTCTAATGATGGTCTCTGCATTTATCAATATGCATTTTTGAAAAACACGTAATTTTATGACCATTTTTCTTCTAATTTGGAAGTTTAGAGGGGTATTCAGTTTGCACTCAGCTTTTGTCATTGAAGGCAGGGAGAGGAAGCTTTCCTTAGCTCTGAAAAGCAGAGACTGTGCCAAGCAATTCTCTGTACCTACAGGCTGTGTACACACTCATTGCAAAAGACGGAGAGGAGGATGCTTCTTTCATGAAGAAAGTGAGACTGTAGCAATGAGAAGTGGTCTAAGATATACATTGCCTATAGTTCTACTTAAAACAAAACAAAACAAAACAAAAATTAATATCAATTTAAATGCAAATGAATGTTTGCCTTTAACTTTTTTTGAAAAAAATAAATGATGTTATTTCAGTGCTATGTTATAAACTCTCTATTCTTGATGATGAGCAATGGATGAGTTAATTGCCTTCCTAGTCCCACTGAATTGAATAGTAGTGTGTCTACAAATACTGGGTCAGCCGTGTGAGTAAAGTGTTCATTGTTCACTGCTTGCAGAATCCCGGCACTATGAAATATTGTCTTCTCTCAAGCTTAAAAGAGACAACTCTGTTTTTTTGTTTGTTTGTTTGTTTGTTTTCCATTTCACTGAAAAAAGGCTACATTTTTTAAAAATGAAATTAATGAATAAAGCAAAAATATTTTTTGTTGTTCATGTGTGAAATTTACCTCTCCCCCCCCCCCCCCCCCCCCCCCCCGCCCCTTTCTCCAATTTGTGAAGTCAAACTTTCCTGATTTTATGCTACACACAAACAGGCATTTGTCCATTATAACTGTCCCCATTACATAATATAAATATTTATTGTCCTAAATGCATAAGGGATATTAACAATGACAGCACATCAGCGCATTCTGAGCATTCCCCCTAAAGGACATTGTTTCGTTTTTTTCCCATTTGAGAGTAATTGAGAAATGTCCTGCAATGAATCTGATGAATGAATCTATATCACTGTTTTACATGCTGCTACATATAGACAGCCATTCCTAATTTAAGGTGGGATGCAGATAACAAACTTTGTAGTGTAAAACAGGATCTAATCTCTCACTAATAGAAATTCATATTCCATATTGTACATCAGGCTGTTGATGTTTAAAATGCTGCAGCGGTGCTAACATTAGAATTCAGAGATATTTGTTAACGTTTCTCTCGAGACTGTTCACACACGCACACCCTCAAAGAGATAGCATAAGCCTCAAAATGAATTTGTCGGTGAGGCTCTGGAGCCTTATTCTGTTCATATGTGGTTTCATTTTTCTCAATGTGACCTTTGGTTTGCAGCGGCGATGGCTTTGGTTTGCTACTGGTTTCAAGGCTGCAGCTTCAAGGGAAAATGAGCCCATGTCTTTTTTAGCTCTTAACAAAACTGTGGTCTTGTAGTGAACAGAGAGATCCTATCTCCCTCACAAAGTGATACATGCAGGTTAAAGGATGTTTGCCCTGCTTCAAGGGAATGCGGGGCTCTCGGACTGCTGCCTGATTTCAATAAAAATGAATGGGGAAGTATGGAAATGTGCAGTGAATGAGCAACTTCATGGATAATAGCCCTTTACTGTTTTTATTATACAAAAAGAAAACAGAGGTTAGAAAAATGAGTGTTTGGACAATTTCAAGGTGCTCGTGATAAAAAGTATTAAAAATATGAATGGTTGTTTTCTAGAAATGTGGTTAACACAGAAAAAAAAATATAATTAAAATTAATGCACATAGCACTCCCACATTAATAACTGTATGCCTTGGATTTTTTAGTCTTGTTTCATTGGAACTGTTGCTGATAGTGTCACTACAGCTCAAATGGCAATCTTGTTCCTATCCTATTCCTATACTTATCATATTCTTCAGCACAAAATATTTTGAATGCTCCCAGATTTCAATAAACCTAGGGAATAAAATCTTATTTTAATTATGTAAATAATAGCAAAAATATAGTTTTAAAGAGGTATCTAATTGTATGCTGAAATAATTGTATATTATTTGCTTTCCTAGCTGTGGCCAAAACATGAAATGCTGGAGAGAATCCATATTAAAATAATTCTGCATTGTTTCTAAACACAGCATAGCAAAAATGGCTAAAGTCTAAATGACAACAGCAATCTTCTGTTAGGATTAGTACATTGCTGTACATTTGAAAATAAATACTCAGGCTGGAAAATTTTGAAAAGAAAATTTCTACTGTAGGCAGTAGTAAATGTGTTTGCATCTGCAGAGGTTAAACAATGCTGCACCATGCGCATGCTTCTAGCTAGTTAAATTCCTGTCCTGCAGACACTGATATGCTTGAGTAGCTGTACTCCCAAGAACAGTCCAATTCAGGGAAGCACTGCTACTCATAGAAATAGTAGTTTTCATTAACTGGTATTTTCAAGTTGAGCAATGATAACAGCAAGGATGTGGTAGGGTTGAGGCTGATGGACACGTGAGATGCACAAGCTGAATATAGGAGTAGCTGTGAAGTATTAACTCAAAATGTTAATAGGTTAATTCAGGCAAACTGAATCAGTATTGACATAATATCTATTCCTTGCAGAATTGGAAAGATGTTTTGAGTAATTAGTTGATTTCTTTCCTTTTTTCTGCCACCATTTTAAAAATTAATGGAACACAAGACCAAAGTTAAACTTGCTCCAGAAATGTTAACATTGAACAGTGCTCAAA